>NC_039257.1:25104874-25409663 GCF_003368295.1 Carassius auratus | reverse complement strand
GGAATTGCATGTCCAAAATTATCATTCTTTTGTAATAACTTTCTACAGCAGGGAGACAGAGACATGAAACCACTGTCAATCATAGAGGGGGAGAGTGGACATTTTTCACAACCTTCTTTTTACCCCTACTGGTAGAAAAGGGAATTGCATGTCCAAATTAACCTTCTTTTTGTAATAACTTTCTACAGCAGGGAGACAGAGACATGAAACCAGTGTCAATCAATAGAGGGGAGAGTGGACATTTTTCACAACCTTTCTTTTTACCCCTACTGGTAAAAAAGGAATTGCATGTCCAAAATTAACCTTCTTTTTGTAATAACTTTCTACAGCAGGGAGACAGAGACATGAAACCAGTGTCAATCAATAGAGGGAGAGAGTGGACATTTTTCACAACCTTTCATTTTACCCCAAGTGGCTGATTAGGGAATGCATGTCCAAAATTATCCTTCTTTTTGTAATAACTTTCTACAGCAGGGGAGACAGAGACATGAAACCACTGTCAATCAAGAGAGGAGGAGAGTGGACATTTTTCACAACCTTTCTTTTTACCCCTACTGGTAAAAAAGGGAATTGCATGTCCAAAATAAACCTTCTTTTTGTAATAACTTTCTACAGCAGTGAGACAGAGACATGAAACCAGTGTCAATCAGTAGAGGGGAGAGTGGACATTTTTCACAACCTTTTTTACCCCTACTGGTAGAAAAGGGAATTGCATGTCCAAAATTAACTTTTTTTTGTAATAACTTTCTATAGCAGTGAGACAGAGACATGAAACACTGTCAATCAATAGAGGGGACAGTGGACATTTTTCACAACCTTTCTTTTTACCCCTACTGGTAGAAAGGGGAATTACATGTCCAAAACTAACTTCCTTTTGTAATAACTTTCTACAGCAGGGAGACAGAGACATGAAACCACTGTCAATCAATAGAGGGGGACAGTGGACATTTTTCACAACCTTTCATTTTACCCCTACTGGTAGAAAAGGGAATTGCATGTCCAAAATTAACCTTCTTTTTGTAATAACTTTCTACAGCAGGGAGACACAGACATGAAACCAGTGTCAATCAATAGAGGGGGACAGTGGACATTTTTCACAACCTTTATTTTTACCCCTTAATGACTTTTCTTTAACAGTTTTGATTCAACATACTGGTTGATCAAAACATACTTTAACATTACGACAGAAATTTTTATTTAGTTATATTCATTAACTTTCAGTAGTTTCTTTTTTTTTTGCAACACATTATTTGTATTTATTAATTTATTATTAGTATCTACTGTAAGTATAGTATTATGAACAATATTTATCAATCTTTTAATGTTACTTGATTTATTTTTGTTCATGTTGATTCACGGTACATTAACTTATGTTAACAGATACACAAATGAAAGTTAATAATGTATTTTTAGTATGTAACTATAGAATTAATACTATAAAACATTGTTCAAGTTAACATGCAGAGTTAAGTACTGTTAACATATTAAAGGAACATTCCACTTTTTTGGAAATAGGCTCATTCTCAAACTCCCAGTTTATACCATTTTTGAATCCATTCAGCCGATATCAGGTTTTGAGACCAGCAGCATGGCATTCAGAAATGACCAAGAGTATGGATATTTTTTCCTATTTAAAACTTTCCTCTTTTGTAGTTATATTTTTTACTAAGACCGGTGGAAAATGTAAAGTTGTGATTTTCTAGGGCGATATGATTAAAAACTATACTCATTCTGGGTGTAATAATGAAGGAACGGTGCAGCCATAACATGAAGCGCAGCCATTGCAGTGATATCACTGCAGTAAAACTCAACTTATTAACTCTGGGGGAGTTGGAGAATGAGCATATTCCAAAAAAAGGGGAGTGTTCCTTTAAACCTTATTGTAAACCATTATCAAAGGTTTATATTTTGTTGTCTGTGTGCATGGTGTTTAACCATTTCATTGCTGTAACCCTTAAAACCAGACTGCCAAATGGTTAATATCAATGCATGCACACCTAGTGACTTGGGCTCGTCATTGCAGCTTGAATCATTTCGTACTTTAATTTAGTAATGGCATTTTCCACCAGGGAGATGTAAAAGCAGTGTCAGTTAATAGAGAGAGACAGTGATCAACTTACACAACCTCACATTTAATCCTTACTGTTGCATAAGGTAGTTGCATTTACAAATTGTACCTTATTTACATCCTGACAATTATGAAATTTATGTAATGCAGAATGAACCTGTTAATACTGTTAACTAATTTGAAACGACAACAGCAACAGTACAATAGCCTTTTTGACTGAACTGGTATTTATACACTGATCAGAAATTTATTCCTGATTTAAAATTTACTGATTTTAACATTTATAAGGGAGCTGATCAAAACAAAAACAACAACAAAAAAAAAACATTCAAGAGTAAACAATATATTTTAACACCTACACTTGTAAAGTACTTTTTACTTTTAGAAAACACATTTTTCACAGTTGCTGCACTGAATCTAGTGGAAATGAAAATTGTCACAAGTAAACTTAATTTTTAATTATATTGAACATATGTAGGGAAACACAGGAGACGAGAGATCCAAACGCACTGTGAGTTTAATGTGTAATCCAAATTCAGAATCCAACAAGCAGGGGTCAAAACCAAAAATCCATCCAAACAAACAAACTGGAATAGGAACAGGAACAGGAACAGGACTTGAAACTCGTAAGGCGAGGAAAACTGGGTGACGGAAAGAAAGGACTCCATGAAAACAAACAGAAAAGACCGGTTAATATAGGCAGGGTAATGACTATCAAGTGAAGACACCTGAGTGCAATTGACAGGAGTGCAATTACTGTGATGAAGGGACAAGGCTTTGTGGGAATTGTAGTGCCTGCGGTGAGGTGCCTATGGGGAAGTGAGACCACTAGTGGAGACTCAGGGAAACAGAGACCAGGCAGCGTGACAACATATTAAGTTAAAAATAAACTGTAATTCATTCTTTTATTACTCCATTATTAAGATATTAATAGTAATTTCAGCTTAAAATCATCAAATTGAAATATAGACAATTGAACAAACAGTAAAAATAATAAAACTTTTGATCTGTATTGACCTAATACAAAATACTACTTAATATTTGATGTAAAGTCATTCTGTATTAACTGCATACTAATTATCGGCACAATCACAAATCAAAGTTTTATTTAACCATTTGGTCAGACAGACAGACAGACCGACCAGTGTATCGACAAACAGATAGACAGACAGACAGACACTAACCTAAAGGATTATTAGGAACACCATACTAATACTGTGTTTGACCCCCTTCCATCTTCAGAACTGCCTTAATTCTATGTGGCATTGATTCAATAAGGTGCTGAAAGCATTCTTTATAAATGTTGGCCCATATTGATAGGATAGCATCTTACAGTTGATAGAGGTTTGTGGGATGCACATCCAGGGCACGAAGCTCCCGTTCCACCACATACCAAAGATGCTCTATTGGGTTGAGATCTGGTGACTCTGGGGCCATTTTAGTACAGTGAACTCATTGTCATGTTCAAGAAACCAATTTGAAATGATTCAAGCTTTGTGATATGGTGCATTATCCTGCTGGAAGTAGCCATCAGAGGATGGGCACATGGTGGTAATAAAGGGATGGACATGGTCAGAAACAATGCTCAGGTAGGCAGTGGCATTTAAACGATGCCCAATTGGCACTAAGGGGCCTAAAGTGTGCTAAGAAAACATCCCCCACACCATTACACCAACACCACCAGCCTGCACAGTGGTAACAAGGCATGATGGATCCATGTTCTCATTCTGTTTACGCCAAATTCTGACTCTACCATCTGAATGTCTCAACAGAAATCGAGACTCATCAGACCAGGCAACATTTTTCCAGTCTTCAACCGTCCAATTTTGGTGAGCTCGTGCAAATTGTAGCCTATTTTTTCTATTTGTAGTGGAGATGAATGGTACCCGGTGGGGTCTTCTGCTGTTGTAGCCCATCCGCCTCAAGGTTGTGTGTGTTGTGGCTTCACAAATGCTTTGCTGCATACCTCGGTTGTAACGAGTGGTTATTTCAGTCAAAGTTGCTCTTCTATCAGCTTGAATCAGTCGGCCCATTCTCCTCTGACCTCTAGCATCAACAAGGCATTTTCGCCCACAGGACAGCCGCATACTGGATGTTTTTCCCTTTTCACACCATTCTTTGTAAACCCAAGAAATGGTTGAACGTGAAAATCCCAGTAACTGAGCAGATTGTGAAATACTCAGACTGGCCCGTCTGACACCAACAACCATGCCACGCTCAAAATTGCTTAAATCACCTTTCTTTCCCATTCTGACATTCAGTTTGGAGTTCAGGAGATTGTCTTGACCAGGACCACACCCCTAAATGCATTGAAGCAACTGCCATGTGTTTGGTGATTGGATTGTACGCTGAAATTTTCTACTGACAGCTACAGATAAAGACATACTGTAGATTACTGTCTTTAAACAATTTAAAGCTTCTGACAATTATAGTGTTCTAATAATTTTTTCCACCACTGTATAGATGAGCGTATGGTTACAGTAAGAGAGGTAGATGGATAGATTTACTAGCAGGAAGATCATAATTCATAAAAAAATGTGCACAGACAGTCAGGTGCCAAATACATCTTTGATCTCAGACAAATACTTTTTTTTAGGTTCTTATAGACCGTTCATTCATTAATCTGTCATGAGAAAATAATTATTAAAACATCTTAAGCATCAGGAAGATACTAGTTAATTAAATGGCGATGCGGGATTGCAAGTTGACCTAAATGTGCGGAATGTAAAATCCAGGCTTTTAAACATACACCAAAAAACACCACAGTTCTGCCAAAAAGGGAGTGCTAAAAAAATAAAAATAAATCACTGTAATTTTGCTTCAGTATGATTAATGAACTTTGCAATTATGTCCGTATGAATGCATCTTTTCATCAAACTGAAATGGCCATTAATGACAAGAATACAAAGATTGTCATATCATGATCAAAATAATATCAATAATAAGCTATTTCTTGTCATATATTCTATACCCAGTACTTGAGGAAATAAAATTTTGTAAATAATTGTAATAAGACAATACAGTAATATAGTGATTCGAAATCAATTGCAATATTTAATTTATGATAAAATAGTATCTTAACTGTTAATACGTTAAAAGTGTTTATACAAATAGTGCACAGCAAATCAAAATAGTTCAATTAGGTGATATGTAAAGACAAAAACAATGTTTTGTTTACTTTAACAACTTTTATAAATACACATTTCTCTGTACATTAGGTCATGGAGAACTATAAAACTTACTTATAGTTATGTATACTTTTATACATGTACTACTGGTTAAGTAGTAATGTTATTTTAATCTCTACATTGTTAATACTTCAAATAAATGTATGCATATATACTTACAGTACAGACCAAAAGTTTGGACACACCTTCTCATTAGAAGAGTTTTCTTTATTTTCATGACTATGAAAATTGTAGAGTCACACTGAAGGCATCAAGGGCTATTTGAGCAAGAAGGAGAGTGATGGGGTGCTGCGCCAGATGACCTGGCCTCCACAGTCACCGGACCTGAACCCAATCGAGATGGTTTAGGGGTGAGCTGGACCGCAGACAGAAGGCAGAATGCCAACAAGTGCTAAGCATCTCTCGGGGAACTCCTTCAAGACTGTTGGAAGACCATTTCAGGTGACTACCTCTTGAAGGTCATCAAGAGAATGCCAAGAGTGTGCAAAGCAGTAATCAAAGCAAAAGGTGGCTACTTTGAAGAACCTAGAATATGACATATTTTCAGTTTTTTTCACAATATTTTGTTATGTATATAATTCCATATATAATTCCACATTTGTTAATTCATAGTTTTGATGCCTTCAATGTGAATCTTCAATTATCATGAAAATAAAGAAAACTCTTTGAATGAAAAGGTGTGACCAAACTTTTGGTCTGTACTGTACATTAAATAGATATAAAATAAAATATAAAATAGGTACATATAAATAGTGTTCTTTATAAGTGGATAGCATGTTCTATCCACTAAATCAGAAAGATGTATTTTAATGTTGTCTCATAACATTTCTTTTCAGGTACCTTTATTTGTAATTGCATAGACATAAAACCATACATTGTTGACAAGGATTGTGCTATATGTAGTGAAGTGAAGTAAAGCAACATGATGGTGAAGTATAATAATAACAAATACTTGGAATTTGTGGAGTTTATCCCATCCACATGCACCTGGCATATACTTTGTATATTTACACATTACTCCTGTCATTGTGTCAACAGTGTATGGTTTATGTCTATCCTTTATGTTTTTATAAGCATAAAGCATAATGAACTCTTAACTCTACTTATCACAATTTTGTTAGTTTGGACGTCTGTCTTTCATACTTTGTCATTTGACCTATATTTTGTCTTACATTTTGATTACATATGTTCACCTGTGGTGTTGCTAATTATTTCATTTGTTCTGTCTACGTTACGTTCTTGTCCTTTTAGTTTGACTTTGTTGGGTAATGTTTTAGACCTCATGACTGCTATCTGTGGATACCCTTTTCCTATGTCATGTGGAATAAATACCTTCTGAATCTTCTCCTATGTGCACCTTTTTCTACAACCTAGCTTCTGTGTGAAACTACAAAATATAAGGTTCTTTAAAAGTTTAAGATCTTAAGCATTACCATCACCATGTTTCAAGTAAAACACTTTATTAGTAATATGTAGTAACCAAACCACAATAAAATAAAGTAACTATTCACTCATGCAAATTAAATACATGTAATTAATTAAAATAATTAGTAACACTATATTTCAGAGTCTATTAACTAGTTGCTTATAAGTATGCATATTTATAGAATATTAGCCATTTATTAGTAGTAAGCACATATTAACAGAGGTGTAAAATACTTGAGTAATTTTACTTGAGGCAGCAAAGGTTGCGTTTCCCCCGCAAAAAAAGTTTATTCATTATTTGTTGTTTTGATAGAGCCATTAGCTATGATAAACTGAATGCACAAAATAGTGCAAATAAAATCTGTGATGAAAATTTAAATACTATTAATATTTTTGTGGGACTTTTTTCTCATGAATCTAATTAGTCACAAATAACAATTTATCAATATTTGCTAGGAAAAAACTATAAATGCCCAAAATAAAAATCGAAAAGATCAATTGTCCTTTTAGACAGTGACGCTGAATAGACAACACAAATAAAGTGGACTTTAAAAACGTTAACATTGTTTGTATTAATTCTATGACTCTACTCATTAATTGAACACATTCTTGTATTCTGTTTCGAATATATTTCTAGCCTCTCCATCACATCTTGCTCTTCTGTCACAGTCTTATGTCTTTCTGTCACTGTCTTCTGTGAGTGTTGTGTTTGTTTGGTGCCATCTGCTCTCTCCTCTCTTTTTCTGATCCCACCCACCTTGTTACCTCATTATTGTTTAGTTGCTCCCGGACTCATTACCTTCATTCCGCACAGCTGTTTCATCCACTCACAGGCTGTATTAATTGTGTAATGCAAATTGTGATTTGTAAGTGTTCCTGGATACTCGTGTTTTTGCATCTTGGCTGCGTCTGCTCTTGTCTCCGTGATTTGTTTCTGTTTTGTTTTGTCTTGTTGGCCTTTTTGTTCTCATTTATTAAAAAGTAATTTATTCCCTGCACTTGGACCCAGAACCTTTTTTTTTCTTCACAGCTCCGTTTCTATCACGCCCTGACCTTCAAAGGGATAGTTCACCCATAAATGAAAATCACCATTTACTGACCTCTGTCATCCCAGATGTTTATGACTTTCTTTCTTCACATGAACACAAGCAAATAATTTTTATTTTTATTTTTATTTTGAACATGCAATTCTCTAATTCTCTAATTCTCTAATAAAATGAAAGGTTGTGAAAAATGTCCACTCTCTCCCTCTATTGATTGACACTGGTTTCATGTCTCTGTCTCACTGCTGTAGAAAGTTATTACAAAAAGGAGGTTTATTTTGGACATGCAATTCCCTTTTTTACCAGTAGGGGTAAAAAGAAAGGTTGTGAAAAATGTCCACTCTCCCCCTCTATTGATTGACAGTGGTTTCATGTCTCTGTCTCCCTGCTGTAGAAAGTTATTAAAAAAAGAAGGATAATTTTGGACATGCAGTTCCCTAATCAGCCACTTGGGGTAAAATGAAAGGTTGTGAAAAATGTCCACTCTCTCCCTCTATTGATTGACACTGGTTTAATGTCTTTGTCTCCCTGCTGTAGAAAGTTATTACAAAAAGAAGGTTCATTTTGGACATGCAATTCCCTTTTTTACCAGTAGAGGTAAAAAGAAAGGTTGTGAAACATGTCCACTCTCTCTCTCTACTGATTGACACTGGTTTCATGTCTCTGTCTCCCTGCTGTAGAAAGTTATTACAAAAAGAAAGTTAATTTTGGACATGCAATTCCCTTTTCTACCAGTAGGGGTAAAACGAAAGGTTGTGAAAAATGTCCACTCTCCTCCTCTCTTGATTGACAGTGGTTTTATGTCTCTGTCTCCCTGCTGTAGAAAGTTATTACAAAAAGAATGATAATTTTGGACATGCAGTTCCCTAATCAGCCACTTGAAGTAAAATTAAAGGTTGTGAAAAATGTCCACTCTCTCCCTCTATTGATTGACACTGGTTTCATGTCTCTGTCTCCCTGCTGTAGAAAGTTATTACAAAAAGAAGGAAAATTTTGGACATGCAATTCCCTTTTTTACCAGTAGGGGGTAAAAAAAAGGTTGTGAAAAATGTCCACTCTCCCCCTCTATTGATTGACAGTGGTTTCATGTCTCTGTCTCCCTGCTGTAGAAAGTTATTACAAAAAGAATGTAAATTTTGGACATGCAATTCCCTTTTATACCATTAGGGGTAAAAAGAAAGGTTGTGAAAAATGTCCACTCTCCCCCTCTATTGATTAACAGTGGTTTCATGTCTCTGTCTCCCTGCTGTAGAAAGTTATTACAAAAAGAATGATAATTTTGAACATGCAGTTCCCTAATCAGCCACTTGGAGTAAAATGAAAGGTTGTGAAAAATGTGCACTCTCTCCCGCTATTGATTGACACTGGTTTCATGTCTCTGTCTCCCTGCTGTGGAAAGTTATTACAAAAAGGAGGTTTATTTTGGACATGCAATTCCCTTTTTTACCAGTAGGGGTAAAAAGAAAGGTTGTGAAAAATGTCCACTCTCCCCCTCTATTGATTGACACTGGTTTCATGTCTCTGTCTCCCTGCTGTAGAAAGTTATTACAAAAAGAATGTTAATTTTGGACATGCAATTCCCTTTTCTACCAGTAGGGGTAAAACGAAAGGTTGTGAAAAATGTCAACTCTCCCCAACTATTGATTGACAGTGGTTTTATGTCTCTGTCTCCCTGCTGTAGAAAGTTATTACAAAAAGAATGATAATTTTGGACATGCAGTTCCCTAATCAGCCACTTGGAGTAAAATGAAAGGTTGTGAAAAATGTCCACTCTCTCCCTCTATTGATTGACACTGGTTTCATGTCTCTGTCTCCCTGCTGTAGAAAGTTATTACAAAAAGAAGGAAAATTTTGGACATGCAATTCCCTTTTTTACCAGTAGGGGGTAAAAAAAAAGGTTGTGAAAAATGTCCACTCTCCCCCTCTATTGATTGACAGTGGTTTCATGTCTCTGTCTCCCTGCTGTAGAAAGTTATTACAAAAAGAATGTAAATTTTGGACATGCAATTCCCTTTTATACCATTAGGGGTAAAAAGAAAGGTTGTGAAAAATGTCCACTCTCCCCCTCTATTGATTAACAGTGGTTTCATGTCTCTGTCTCCCTGCTGTAGAAAGTTATTACAAAAAGAATGATAATTTTGGACATGCAGTTCCCTAATCAGCCACTTGGAGTAAAATGAAAGGTTGTGAAAAATGTCCACTCTCTCCCTCTATTGATTGACACTGGTTTCATGTCTCTGTCTCCCTGCTGTAGAAAGTTATTACAAAAAGAAGGAAAATTTTGGACATGCAATTCCCTTTTCGACCAGTAGGGGTAAAAAGAAAGGTTGTGAAAAATGTCCACTCTCCCCCTCTATTGATTAACAGTGGTTTCATGTCTCTGTGTCCCTGCTGTAGAAAGTTATTACAAAAAGGTGGTTAAATTTGGACATGCAATTCCTTTATCAGCCACTTGGGGTAAAATTAAAGGATGTGAAAAATGTCCACTGTCCGCCACTATTGATTGACACTCGTTTCATGTCTCTGTCTCCCTGCTGTAGAAAGTTATTACAAAAATAAGGATAATTTTGGACATGCAATTCCCTAATAAGCCACTTGGGGTAAAACGAAAGGTTGTGAAAAATGTCCACTCTCCCCCTCTATTGATTGACACTGGTTTCGTGTCTATGTCTCCCTGCTGTAGAAAGTTATTACAAAAAGAATGTCAATTTTGGACATGCAATTCCCTTTTCTACCAGTAGGGGTAAAAAGAAAGGATGTGAAAAATGTCCACTGTCCCCCTCTATTGATTGACACTAGTTTCATGTCTCTGTCTCACTGCTGTAGAAAGTTATTACAAATACAAGGTTAATTTTGGACATGCAGTTCCCTAATCAGCCACTTGGGGTAAAATTAAAGGTTGTGAAAAATGTCCACTCTCTCCCTCTATTGATTGACACTGGTTTCGTGTCTATGTCTCCCTGCTGTAGAAAGTTATTACAAAAAGAATGTCAATTTTGGACATGCAATTCCCTTTTCTACCAGTAGGGGTAAAAAGAAAGGTTGTGAAAAATGCCCACTGTCCCCTTCTATTGATTGACAGTGGTTTCATGTCTCTGTCTCCCTGCTGTAGAAAGTTATTACAAAAAGAAGGTTAATTTTGGACATGCAATTCCCTAATAAGCCACTTGGGGTAAAACGAAAGGTTGTGAAAAATGTCCACTCTCTCCCTCTACTGATTGACACTGTTTTCATGTGTCTGTCTCACTGCTGTAGAAAGTTATTACAAAAAGAAGGTTTATTTTGGACATGCAATTCCCTTTTTTACCAATAGGGGTAAAAAGAAAGGTTGTGAAAAATGTCCACTCTCCCCCTCTATTGATTGACAGTAGTTTTATGTCTCTGTCTCCCTGCTGTAGAAAGTTATTACAAAAAGAATGATAATTTTGGACATGCAGTTCCCTAATCAGCCACTTGGGGTAAAATTAAAGGTTGTGAAAAATGTCCACTCTCTCCCTCTATTGATTGACACTGGTTTCGTGTCTATGTCTCCCTGCTGTAGAAAGTTATTACAAAAAGAATGTCAATTTTGGACATGCAATTCCCTTTTCTACCAGTAGGGGTAAAAAGAAAGGTTGTGAAAAATGTCCACTGTCCCCTTCTATTGATTGCCAGTGGTTTCATGTCTCTGTCTCCCTGCTGTAGAAAGTTATTACAAAAAGGTGGTTAAATTTGGACATGCAATTCCTTTATCAGCCACTTGGGGTAAAATTAAAGGATGTGAAAAATGTCCACTGTCCGCCACTATTGATTGACACTCGTTTCATGTCTCTGTCTCCCTGCTGTAGAAAGTTATTACAAAAATAAGGATAATTTTGGACATGTAATTCCCTAATAAGCCACTTGGGGTAAAACGAAAGGTTGTGAAAAATGTCCACTCTCCCCCTCTATTGATTGACACTGGTTTCGTGTCTATGTCTCCCTGCTGTAGAAAGTTATTACAAAAAGAATGTCAATTTTGGACATGCAATTCCCTTTTCTACCAGTAGGGGTAAAAAGAAAGGTTGTGAAAAATGTCCACTGTCCCCTTCTATTGATTGACACTGGTTTCATGTGTCTGTCTCACTGCTGTAGAAAGTTATTACAAAAAGAAGGTTTATTTTGGACATGCAATTCCCTTTTTTACCAGTAGGGGTAAAACGAAAGGTTGTGAAAAATGTCCACTCTCCTCCTCTCTTGATTGACAGTGGTTTCATGTCTCTGTCTCCCTGCTGTAGAAAGTTATTACAAAAAGAAGGATAATTTTGGACATGTAGTTCCCTAATCAGCCACTTGGGATAAAATGAAAGGTTGTGAAAAATGTCCACTCTCTCCCTCTATTGATTGACACTGGTTTCATGTCTCTATCTTCCTGCTGTAGAAAGTTATTACAAAAAGGAGGTTTATTTTGGACATGCAATTCCCTTTTTTACCAGTAGGGGTAAAAAGAAAGGTTGTGAAAAATGTCCACTCTCCCCCTCTATTGATTGACACTGGTTTCATGTCTCTGTCTCCCTGCTGTAGAAAGTTATTACAAAAAGAATGTTAATTTTGGACATGCAATTCCCTTTTCTACCAATAGGGGTAAAAAGAAAGGTTGTGAAAAATGTCCACTCTCCCCCTCTATTGATTGACAGTAGTTTTATGTCTCTGTCTCCCTGCTGTAGAAAGTTATTACAAAAAGAATGATAATTTTGGACATGCAGTTCCCTAATCAGCCACTTGGGGTAAAAAGAAAGGTTGTGAAAAATGTCCACTCTCCCCCTCTATTGATTGACACTGGTTTCATGTCTCTGTCTCCCTGCTGTAGAAAGTTATTACAAAAAGAATGTTAATTTTGGACATGCAATTCCCTTTTCTACCAATAGGGGTAAAAAGAAAGGTTGTGAAAAATGTCCACTCTCCCCCTCTATTGATTGACAGTAGTTTTATGTCTCTGTCTCCCTGCTGTAGAAAGTTATTACAAAAAGAATGATAATTTTGGACATGCAGTTCCCTAATCAGCCACTTGGGGTAAAATTAAAGGTTGTGAAAAATGTCCACTCTCTCCCTCTACTGATTGACACTGGTTTCATGTGTCTGTCTCACTGCTGTAGAAAGTTATTACAAAAAGAAGATTTATTTTGGACATGCAATTCCCTTTTTTACCAGTAGGGGTAAAAAGAAAGGTTGTGAAAAATGTCAACTCTCCCCCTCTATTGATTGACAGTGGTTTTATGTCTCTGTCTCCCTGCTGTAGAAAGTTATTACAAAAAGAAGGATAATTTTGGACATGTAGTTCCCTAATCAGCCACTTGGGGTAAAATGAAAGGTTGTGAAAAATGTCCACTCTCTCCCTCTATTGATTGACACTGGTTTCATGTCTCTGTCTCCCTGCTGTAGAAAGTTATTACAAAAAGAAGGTTAATTTTGGACATGCAATTCCCTTTTTTACCAGTAGGGGGTAAAAAAAAAGGTTGTGAAAAATGTCCACTGTCCCCCTCTATTGATTGACAGTGGTTTCATGTCTCTGTCTCCCTGCTGTAGAAAGTTATTACAAAAAGAAGGTTCATTTTGGACATGCAATTCCCTTCTTTTACCAGTAGGGGTAAAAAGAAAGGTTGTGAAAAATGTCCACTGTCTCCCACTATTGATTGAAACTGGTTTCATGTATCTGTCTCTTTGCTGTAGAAAGTTATTACAAAACGAAGGTTAATTTTGGACATGCAATTACCGTTTTTACCAGTAGGGGTAAAATGAAAGGTTGTGAAAAATGACAACTGTCGCCCTCTATTCATTGACTCTGGTTTCATGTCTCTGTGTCCCTGCTGTAGAAAGTTATTACAAAAAGGTGGTTAAATTTGGACATGCAATTCCCTTATCAGCCACTTGGGGTAAAATGAAAGGATGTGAAAAATGTCCACTCTCTCCCTCTATTGATTGACACTGGTTTCATCTCTCTATCTTCCTTCTGTAGAAAGTTATTACAAAAAGAAGGTTAATTTTGGACATGCAATTCCCTTTTCTACCAGTAGTGTTAAAAAGAAAGGTTGTTAAAAATGTCCACTGTCCCCCACTATTGATTGACACTGGTTTCATGTCTATATGCCCTTTATCTAAAAAGCTATTACAAAAACACCTACTGAGCTATAGCAAAAAACGAAGAAAGTTTGCAATTTCCCCACGGTCCCTAACTGAAGGCTCTGCTGAGAGCGTTCTCTCCCGGCTTTTTGCACATTGCCACGGCTTGCACGGGGCCGTGCTTATTATATCGAGGGAAAATATAGAAAAAGAAGGATGTGAAACATGATCAGCTTTGTCCTTTTGGCGGTCACACTGCTTAGATTTTTTTAAGGCAATTCGTTTTGGAGTTATTGGCGTTTACCGCTGAATGTGTCACGAATATCGAAAACAAAACCAACTTGACCCCGCTCAAAAATGGCTCATAAAATGGTAAATTTAGGAAAGCTTCATTTGTGTGGAGATGCCATTTGATTTGAGCTAACGTTGAAGTAGCTAACGTTAGTTTTCAAAGCAAATCGTGTGCTGGAATATTGTTTTTCAATAACGTTACTATCATTAGCTCTCACAACAAATATTAGATGTGATCTAAATGCTTTAAAGGAAGTCAAAGGACACCAAAGTTAAAGTATTCGTTGAATGTGGCAACTAATATTGTAGATTTAACCAGTTTCTTACCTTGTTTTTTGAGAGAAAGGTGTTTTATCAGTCATTTGACCGAGTACAGTCGAGTACACACTTAGGCGAAAGGTTAGATCTGTAACGGTCAATATACTAATGAGCGCGAGCCAGCTTTTAAACGTGTTTCGAAGCAAACGGACTCGGGCGCATTATCAAACCTATATGACCTGTACTACGATTTTAGGAATGTAATTTTCTTTCTTCGAGTGGTATATTACATGTTGTCGTTCTTAACCACAATATCTGTCAAAGTAATTATTTGGCCTAGACTAATGGCGACATCGATTGAAGTTAGAAAATAATTTATGTTGTTGCCACTGAAAATTATGAAAATTAAATCAGAAAGGCAATAATTAATATGTTAATATTACATATATTTAGGCCTGTATGACTTTTTAATCAGACACTGTGGCATGTGATTTTGTAATTTCTTATATTTACAGCAATCATGTCAAATTCCGCGTCCTCTCCAGTCATTTATGATTACCAGATTATTTTTAATTTCAGACATATTTGTTAATAAACACTGAAAAAAAACAATTTGAAAATGGTTTTCTGTGACAGATGGGACCTTAAGTTCAGAAAAGACAGTGTCCTTAACCAGTGTCTAGCATATTAAAAATAAAACCAGAAAACTATTTTATTACTGTATTTATTTTTTGGTCTTTCTTGAAAATACAAAACAAAAACACATTAAACATTACAAAATATTCTTTAACTGAAGTGACATAGGCAATGTATAAAGTAAAAAGACTATAAAATTCAGTCAGTTACGGTGTACTACTGAGGTAACAAGCGATGTTTGGGTCAAGAATAACTAAACAACTCAAATTCACCTCCTCAAATGTAACCAGTAGTGTAATCAAATCAAACTTAATTACATTTCTTTTTATTAACCACATAAACAATTGACCATTTAAAATGCCGAATATCACTGCGATTCCAATGTTAATCTTTCGGTCAGACTTTTAAAATCTAAGAAAACCAAACCAGAGGTACACAAATGAGTTTATATGCTCTCAGCACTAATACAGCTCAATCAACCAATTTATGTACACACACAGGCAATTAGTGCAACAATTAACTGCAGTGAGAGCATGTCGAGTGATAAAACTAATCAAATGAAAACAGGCATATGAAGCAGAGGCACAAACCCTAAAGGCCCGTTTTCCCAATAGGGCACCGAAGCAACAAGCATACCGTCACCCAGAGAAAACAAACCATGCCTGGAGCTACAATTACCCAAATTAAAACCAGGAAAATAAAAGAAAAATATTAAATGCTCAAGTTATTAATATTTTGTATGAAATAACAATTAAGACATTGCATTTAATATACAGTTGTTGTTCCCCCATCCCTTTGGATTTTTGCTTGAGATAACTGCTGATAGTTTTGCATCTGTAATAGCTGGTAGAATGAGCTAGCGCTGCTTTTTTTTTTTTGTCCTCTGTTAAATATATACATGCATTCAATAGGTATTCCAATAAAACTAATTCCAACTCCCTTCCGGTTTCACCAATTAAAGAGTTAGCTAAAAACTGCAAGACAGTCCACACAACACAATTCAGCATGAAGAGCTTCTCTGGTCTTCGGCCGTGAGATATGTTGTAGAATGAGTGAAGGATGGGAAAATACTCTTTCCTTTCTTCTGTCAAGTGGAGTCGGATTCACATTATGTTTGGAAGGAAGAGCAACTGGCTGATAACACTTGTAGTGTCAGCTCCAACTGTGAAAATACTGGACAGTGAGAATGCATATCTACCATCTTTCGACCTGAAAACAACAAAAAGACAATTAATTCACACAGGGACCGACAAAAAAGTATTATTTTTCTGAGTATAAACACAGTAAAGGTGCAGTCACATTAGTGTAATTTATTTAGTCTACAAAATGATTGTCAATAATGTAGCGGTGCATGAAGTCACGATCAAACCAAGCAACTTTCTAATGTTCAATGTAGCGAATTTACGTAATGTATGTAAATCGTTTGCGCAAAATTCTCTGTAGATTTTCAATAGCATAATGTAAGTTGTCACTTTCAAACCAAGCATCTTTTTGTCAGACAATGCAGTGAATTCGAGTAAAGCAACTAAATCTGATCCATTCTTAAACTATATTCACAATCGCATGGATTCCCATTGAAATTACTGAATTTTGCCGGTGAAAATTAGCGTTAAATTTTTTTCTGTAGTTAACAGTGTAACAGTGTATGACGTCGCTTTCAAACCAAGCAACTTTCTGTCAGCGAATTTGTGTGACCAACTGAACCCGATGCGAAATATGCACTGGAAATATTTCGTCCTCACACGAAATTCCCATAGACTCCTATGGGAAAATCTCACAAAATCTCGCCAGCGAAAACTCGCCAAACAACAGTAAATATGACCGCACCTTAAGAGCTGGCAAATGTGGGCTTTACACTCACAGTGTGGTGTTCACCACTGCGGGGGCACGTAACTGTAGGTGGGAGTGGTAGGCGGGCGGTACGTGGGCATTGAGGGGTGAGGTGCGACTGGGGTCGGAGAGTGAGTTGTTAATAATGTCCCTGAGGAGACAATAAAATGCATTTTTAAAATTGCCTCTTCAACTACATGAATTTCCATGGATTATTTGGATGAGACTCACCAGCAGACATCGCCATGGTGGTGCCTCCTACCATTCCCATGGTAACTCCGTTAGGGCGGGGTGGGGGAATGGGAGGGGCATACATGGCCGCTGGCATGCCATTTGGCTGGACCACAGTTGTATGATGAATGACATGGGGCGGTGCTGCGTAAAGGGGCTGTGTGTAATAAGTGCCTTGCTGCTTTGGAAAAAAACATACAATATTTTAACAAATTGCAGGTTTTATTATCGCTTCATAACATCTGTTTTTTTTTTTGCCTTACCTGTGCGTAGGGGTTCTGTTGGGCGTAGGGACTTCTCATGGGGTAGACTGCAGCAGGGTAGGGGTTGGGTGATGAGGAATAGGGGGGTACAGCACCTGTTGTTGGGGAGCAGGACATTTTGAAAGGGGTCCCGGGAGCATAACCTGCAGAGATCACATTATATTTAAAGATAATAAAGAAAATACATTTGCTAGCAGCAATAATGCTTTTAAAAGTGAGTATAACATCAAAATTGACCTTTTGGATAAAAATGGCTGGATAAAATTAGGTAAAATCATATATTTTTCATGGAAATCTAGTTTAATCAGAATATATGCAAAATTGCAAAGGCATAATGGGCAGTTAATATCTTTTCTAGTTATTCATGTCATTTAAAATCTGTATGACATACTTTTTTCTGTGGAACACAAATAAGATATTTTAAAGAAATGTTTAATTAAATTTGATTTGCTTGATAATCAAATGGTCTGGTAATCAAATTGACTTCCATAGTATGGACACAAAAATACAATGGAAGTAAATAGGAACGAAAATGTTTAGTTACCAACATTCAAACAAATCATCCATTATGTTCTGCAGAACAAAAAAACTAAAGAAACGTCATACAGAAGTTTTTTTTTTTGTTTTTTTTTAAAGCAACAAAAATGTTAAAGAAAAATACTGAAAATAAAAAAACAATGTGAGCTGTAATCCAAGAACTGCACTTTTATAGCTTTGTAAAACTTTGCAAAAACGTCAGAATATTTTGCTTGGCTGAGAAAAGGAGATCCATGTAACAACTCATTTCACCTTAAAATCTCTGTTTTGGCTTATAGGGGAACTGAAAAACGCAGCAAAAACACAGAGTTCGGACTTCCTTTACCTGAGGGAAAGACTGGATTAGCGCCAGGGTACATGCCAGGGGAGTATGCTGGAGCTGCCGCTGCATAACCCACAGGAAATCCCGCTGTGCAAAAAAATCACAGCAATTAACAATAACAGCAAAGACATTGTGCTGGAACTTAATTGCATAGATGTTGTGATAACCCCAGACACTTCCTACCAATTGCATGCAAGTGAGTCAGAGCTCATCTCTGGTTACCTGGGTATCCTATTCCTTTAGGGTTGGCATAAGGAACCCCTGATGATGCAGGGTTATAAACAGGATTCATGATGTTTATCTTTCAGCACCTTTGAAGAGTTGGACAAAATAAGAGATTGCATTCAGCTAAACAATGACCAATTACTAGACAGCTGTACTGTGTGCGCTTTACTTTTCTTTGGAAATACAGGTGTGTTTGTGTGTTTGTTATATATATATATATATATATATATATATATATATATATATATATATATATATATATATATATATATATATATGAGAGAGAGAGAGATCATAACAAACACAATAGGTTTCTACATGGTTCTAATTTATTTTATATATATATATACCAATAATAGATTCTTAAACACAGCAAGTTCCTATTTCAATGGAAAAGTAGAGTATACAAATTTATAAATATAGACTTTTTTTAATGTACAGATAAACCAGTAATTGGTTTGACTAATCTTTTTACTTTTCTTATCAAAATCTTTTTAAAGTTTACAGATGCCATATGCTAAATATTCACACTCACTGTGCATTCAACATGCATGCATAAATGTAAAATATCACCTTTTTTTAAATAATTGACTTTTTGGTTTAGAATTATGATAATTTGTTTTTAATCAAAGTAGTCTAACGATAAATTAATTATTATTATACTTATTATTGAGCATTCTAAATCAGTATCAATATAGGTCAGCACAAGGAGAAGTGGGAGGATATGGTATGCAGATATATTAGTCACGTGTAACGGGTACTTACTTCGTAATGAGTCCCTTTATGAACTTGAGTCACCCTCTACTACACCTGTCAATCAAAATTTATGTGCGGGAACACAAAACCGTTAACCGCATTGCATGAGTTTAATAACATGTAAAATGCCAAAACCTGTGTTACTCAATGCTTTTCAAGAAAAACGTCGAGATTATGAATACGAATGCTGTAAGGCGGGTGCTGATGTGAGATGCAACGTGTTTCTGTTCGTATTGGTTGAGTGTGCATCCGATTTAAGATATTGAAAACATACAGTTAATGCATTGAACTACAATTCAAAGCAATTGAGAAAAACTATCAGATGCCAAGCAAATGCGTTTAAACGCATTTAAACGCACTGCATTCAATGCACCAGGCTCGTCTGAAACACAAGAACGGCTTTCAATAAGCCTGAGGTCCCAATTGTAAACTGACTCTACCGGTCGGACAATTAATATTTTACATGCATGGATAAAACAAGAGCTTTTGCATCACTGCACAATGCTCAAACACATCATAATAATAGATGTGACATTGTGAACGAAGGATGCAGCGCAGCGGCTCGGTGTTACAGGCCAACAGCAGCATCCCTATCCCAATTCACTAGATGTCCCACTCCTCCATCCATCCCTCTCTTTTTCCCCAGACAAAACCCCCTCAGATGGGCAGCTAAAGCATTGCATCTCAACCGGACAGTGGCTGTAGGTACGTACGGTCGCTAGAGTTTTTGTAGTGGGCGAATAATCCAATATTTCGCTCGTATCTGATGATGTTGTCCGTCTCGCGTTCTTGCGTCGACTGCGAACACTAGGCAGCACCGTGCGTCACTTCCGCCTCTGTCAAGAAGGGAAGCGGAAAGACAATTTCAAATTGTCGAGCAGTTTTTTACTGAGGTGTGGACGGAATTTCAGATAAAAGACAGATAAAAGGAGTCTGAATTTTATGTTTGGATTTCTTCTAAATTGTTGAAATGACGTGAAATAAAACCAGCAAAATCAGGGTATTATGTTTCATATGTCTAATATCTGTTTTAAATGTATTGTCGATCGAATTTACTTCAGTTTTAACATTACCTTGTTACCAATGCACGTGACATAATGTAAGATAGTACGTAAGATAAAATTGGAGTGGTTTTTGTACCACCCTGTACGGTTAATTTGTGCTCATAAAGTAGTCTTTATACAGCAAATATATATATATGGGGGTGGGGGTTGACATTTACAATGCTATTCCAAGAAAGAAAACCTAGCTAATTATGCAGACAATAAAATCAGACAATGTAAAACTAAAATTTTCATTTTCTAAATATAATTTATAAAAGTGAAAAAGACAACTCTATTAGTTAAATTTCACATTTAATGTACATTTTCCAAGAATTTTCCAATATATATATTGGAAAATACTATATATATATATATATATATATATATATATATATATATATATATATCAAAAACTCTTTGGTATATATAATCTACCAAACAAGTGGTAAAAGTTCAGATATTTTAATAAAGTGAATAATCATATTTAAATAAATTATTAAATGAAAAGTGTTACTCGTTTAACTTTAACGTGATTGATATAATAGGCTTTTCCTCTCCATAATTTTATTTCAAGTTTGTATTTGTATGGTTGTTTCTTAAAGGGTTAATGAACACAGAGCAGGTCCGTGATGATGGCGTGATGATGATGTCATCATGAGTACGGAAGCCGGTAGAGGGACGGGATCTTCATTTCTCTCGCAGTAGGAAACATGGCGGCCGTCAGCAAGTACATGACAGCGAAGAACTCCGCTGTGGCTGGCGGTATCCTACTCGTTTTATACTTTCTAAAGCAGAGACGAAAATCCGCTGGACTGAACAGGTATGTAAAAACACACATAAACTACCTAATGCATAAAATAAGATAACAAACAGAGTTCAGTGTCAGAGTGACCCCGGTTCAACTAACAGCAAAACGAGTTCTGGGCAACATTATGGCCATGTGTCAAAACCTAATGAGCTGTCTAGTCTAAGTTGGAACCTCACTAGTTTTTGAGACACATCCTATATCTTGACTTTAAAGTGAAATATAATCCATGAAGTTTATTGAACTGGATTTTGCTTGTTGCAGATTCACTGTCCAAACAATGGACTCTTTCATAAAGAACAGTGTTAGTTGGGCAAATGTTGTCAGAGTTTGCAATCAAAAATGATACACTCAAGAATGATAATAAAGAATAATTAATGCTTGAATCTTTAATCTCTCTTAATTTAGGATTCAGCATCAAGCATACTTATGACAGAAGAACTGCAATATTTATGAAATGCTTCTTACTGAATGTTATTGGACATACTGTAATTATTATTAATGTATATTTATTTCATCATCTTCAACAGGAAGAAGGGTTCTTCAAATGATCTGAGCAGTGAGGTAAGACATGCATTGATCGATCTCTGCTGTGAACTGGTATAAACTGTAAATACTGAATGCAGTGGAATGTAATGTCAGATGCATAAATGTAATGTATAAGACTATTTAGTCAGTCTGGCTGTGTGACACTATATTCCATGAGTTTACTTTGACTTTCAACACTTCTTGTGTTTTAAAACCAGCAGAAAGATGGCAAGAAAGACAGAGCTGCTGTGGACAAGCTCTTTTTCATCCGTATCTCACGGATCATCAAGATTATGGTGCCAAGGTTTTTCTGCAAAGAGGTGAGAACTGGCCTAATGTTAGTTCTGGCCGGAACAGGAAGTTGTGGTGAGGCATATGTTGAATATTTCCTTTAAAAAAAAAAAAAAAAGCCAATCACCTTTAATTTATGTCATGGCAAAGAACATGATGTTCTCTATGGTGATGATAGTCAGAGTGTATTGTTTTCTGCATATATATATATTTTTTTCTAACTGAAAAGATACAAATTTTATATACTACTATTAAAAAATTTGTGGTCACTGAGATTTTTTTAAAATAAATTATTATTTTTATTTTATTTTATTTACCAGTGCATTAAATTGATCAAAAGTGACGGTAAGACTTTTACATTGTAACAAAAAATGGACTTAAAATAAATGCTATTCTTTTTAACTTTCTGTTCATCAAAGAAAAAAAAAAAGTATTGGAGTTTCCATGAAAATATCAGTCAGACCAACAATTTTCTACATTGATGATCATAAATAGAAATATTTGTTCAGTATCAAATCAGCGTATTAGAATGATATCCAAAGGATCATGTGACAATGAAGTGAAATGAAATTAAAGCATATTCAAAATGAAAACAGCTATTTTAAATAATAATAATATTTCACAATGTTAATGTTCATACTGTATTTTTGATCAAATAATTGCAGCCTTGGTGAGCATAAGAAACCTCTTCCTAAAACATAAAAACTTTCAGACTCCACACTTTTGAAAGATATTGCGCTAAATAAAAGTGATGCATTTCAGTTAATTATTTTTTTTTCACATTATTATTATTTTTATTTTTTTGTATGTCACAGACATGGTACCTGCTCTTGATCGCAGTTATGCTAGTGACTCGGACCTATTGTGACGTCTGGATGATTCAGAACGGCACTTTGATCGAAAGGTACCGTATGGATGTAGACTTTAAATGTGTTAGTGCTGTGAAAACGCCAAGCACCCAGACAAATATTGATTTAATGTGATTTGATTGTATTTTTGAAATCTTTGACAGTGGAATCATTAGCAGAGATCCCAAACTGTTCAAGAGGCACTTTTATTCCTACCTGACTGTCATTCCTGGGGTAATTTACTGTATCTTCATGTGCTGTGAAAGCTAATGTATTGTTACCGATGTGTGATGTGATTTACATCACTTAACCAGTCATTGTGTTTCCTCACATGCTCACCTCTCAGATCTCCTCTGGTCTGCAGTTTAAATGCACATTAGTGTTTTATTAATCCAACTATGAATGTGCGCTTCCTCAAAAATCATTTGCATTCATTTTTCCATGCACATGAAGGACAGGCCAGCGGGATGTGTGTTTATTCCCTTCTGTATTAACTCAGACCATGTTTGCATGTGTTTGTGTGCATGTTGTGGTTTGCAGTGCAATCATTGGTCGATCCACTAAAGGTTTCAAGAAGTACTTATTCAACTTTATCACGGCCATGCCAGTTGTAAGTTTCTGCTTTTTATCCAAGTTGGTAGTAATTGTTAATAGTCCGAGGAGTTCTGAGAATATTAACTACTTAAAACATCCATATAACCATCTAATATGTGCCTCCTGTTAACATCGAAAACATTTTTGCGGATAGAATGCATTTGTTTAATATCAGTAAGAGATTAGCTTGGAAGAATTGCTTGTTGTTGTTGCTATGAAATCATCCAGATTTGTAAATGGTTGCATCTCAATCTTTTAGATCGCTCTGGTGAACAACTTCCTGAAGTTGGGTCTGAATGAACTGAAGCTGTGCTTTCGTGTGAGACTTACCAAACATCTCTACGATGAGTACCTGAAGTAAGGCCCATCAATGACATTATTCTGACTGATAAATTCTTCACAAGTTTTCAGTAAAATGCTGTTTTTACAAAACAAGCATTACTATTATATTTGCTCGTATAGGCATTCGTTATAATGTACTAAAATAAGAATGATTAAAATGGATGTATTGACATTCAAGTTCTGATAAAGGGCTAATATTAAAACTTGAGAAATCTTTGTAAAAAAAAAAAAAAATATATATATATATATATATATTTGTAATTTATTATTTTAAAGGTGCCTATACTTGACTATAAAAGCATAACATACCATAATATGTTTACAAACATTTAAGAAACATGTTAAGTTAAGAAAAACAATGCTACAGTCAGTTATTCTCCTTTGAAAATGTGCGTTCCGGGCCGGAATGTCAGTCTCTGTTTTGGTTTGTGAAACCCGCCCACTGCCAGTTTACCCAGCTGTATTTTGGCATCCCGGGTTGCCAGTTGGCCCGAAAACACATTGTATTTCATTTCATGCATCGTCAAGTGCGCTCGTATCTGTTGGTGTCATCAATCTAGCAACCTGTGTGTGCATCATGTCTGAGGAGGACAGGCCAGGTGGAAAAAAAAACCCACTCCAAGATTTTGAATTTGGACTGCAATACCTAGTTCAACCACTCGTTGTCAATCCTACATACAGCACCTTTAAATTTAGGCATCACTACATGTAGAATTGCAAGTGTGTGAAATGTTAATTTTAACATCTGCTGAAGATTAAATTTAAAATTTAGTTTTAAATAATAATAAAAAATATTTATTTTGTGTATATTTATTTGTTTATTATTTATTATTTATATATAAAAAAAATTGAATTAAGTGTAATTAAAAAAATCAATTTAAAGACAGATTTCAAAACATTTATATCAGGCAATAACTGATATGGTATGAATATGTGACCCTGGAGCAAATAAAACCAGTCAGAAGTTGCTGTGGTATATTTTTAGCAATAACCAAAAACACACTGTATGGGTCAAAATTATCCATATTTCTTTTATGCCAAAAATCATTAGGATAATAAGTAAAGATCATGTTCCATGAAGAAATTTTGTAAATTTCCTACTGTTAATATATCAAACGTAATTTTTATTAGTAATATGCATTGCTAAGAATTCTTTTGGACAACTTCAAAGGCGATTTTCTCATAATTTTTTTTATTTTTATTTTTTTGCACCCTCAGATTCCAGATTTTTAAATGGTTGTACCACGGCCAAATATTGTCTGTTCCTAATAAACAATACAACAATAGAATCACACTTTATTCAGCTTTCAGATAATATATAAATCTCAATTTTGAAAAATTGACACTTAAGACTGATTTGGTGGTACAGGGTCACATACTGTAAAAGCATACCAGATTATTCATGAGAGGTGATTTTTACCTTTCTAATGTGAATAGAAATGTGAGTTTGTTTTGAAATCTGATTTCTTTTTGAAGGAAATGTAAAAGTCTAGCTACTAATGTCAGTATCTTTGGGATCACAGGGGATATACATACTACAAAATGGGAAACCTGGATAACCGCATTGCTAACGCTGATCAGCTGCTGACGCAGGATGTGGAGAAGTTCTGTAACAGTGTGGTGGAACTTTACTCCAACCTCAGCAAGGTACGAAACCCCTTTGTACAAAATACCAATTTTACTTTTCCCAATAACAGCAGATGATTATTTTCTTCGACTGAACAGCATTTGTTGAGTTTTTCTTGCTTTCCCCCTCCAGCCTCTGTTGGATATCGGTTTATACATTTTCAAATTAACAACAGCGATCGGTGCTCAGGTGAGCGTGAAAGACATCGTAAAAGATCTACTTTAGATCAGTGCCATTGCACATCCTGAGGATCTGTTGGTCTCTTTGCACAGGGTCCCGCCTCAATGATGGCCTACCTGCTGATCTCCGGCCTCTTCCTGACCCGTCTGCGCAGGCCGATCGGTAAGATGACCGTGACTGAACAGAAGTTTGAAGGAGAATACCGATTCGTCAACTCTCGTCTCATCACAAACAGGTCATTACTCGTATCTATCTAGCCGTATAGTGCTAATATCATTTTGTTTTTCTCAAATTTTGATGCATGCTCAAATGTTTTTATTTCCTTCTCAGTGAAGAGATTGCCTTCTACAATGGAAACGTAAGGGAGAAACAGACCATCCATTCAACCTTCAGGAAACTGGTGAGTGTGTGACCAAACAAATCTGTGAGTTTTAATTATCAAATGGTTGCAACAGGATTAACAGATGAAATACAGAAAAGCCGAATATGATTATTTTTATATTGTTGCTAATAAATGGCCAATATTATATTTTACCTAAATCAAATACAGATAAACTAGACTAAAATGAGTCATTTAAAATCCCAAGTGTATTTAGGCATTACAACGTTACAATGTAAAGTATGAGAAATTAATATTTTGATGACATTTAACATTGTTATTAAGCTATTAATGTTTTTATTAATTTTGTGGTAAGGATATTCTAAAAAGATATCAAAAGTAGATGAAATATAAATGCATGCGCATACAGAATTAAATATCCAGAATTCTAATATGGGCCAATAATCTATAATACAATATTTTCCCGGCTATAAGTTGCACTTTTTTTTCATAGTTTGGCTGGTCTTGCGACTTATAGTCAGGTGCGACTTATTTATCAAAATTAATTTGATATGAGCCCAGAGAAATGAACTAACAGAAAACATTACCGTCTACAGCCTCCAGAGGGCGCTCTATGCTGCTCATTGCTCCTGTAGTCTACACTGAAAACATAGAGCGCCCTCTCGCGGCTGTAGATGGTAATGTTTTCTCTTGGTTCTTGGTTCTAAATAAATGTGACTTATAGTCCGGTGCGACTTATATATATTTTTTTCCTCATCGTGACGTATTTTTGGACTGATGCAACTTATACTCAGGTTCGACTTATAGTCCGAAAATATATATTTAATATAGGTTTGCATCTTGATAATTGAGTTTATTAGCTGATCTGGGTTTGTTTGCAGGTCGATCATCTGCACAATTTCATCTTCTTCCGTTTCTCCATGGGAATGGTGGATAGCATTATTGCCAAGTGTAAGAGGATGTTTCATTATCTCCCTAAATTAAATATACATGATCATGCGCAGTAAAAGATGAATAATATGTTCTCTCTTGCTCCAGATTTCGCTACTGTTGTTGGGTATTTAGTCGTCAGTCGTCCTTTCCTTGATCTGTCTCACCCTCGACACCTGAACAGCTCACACGCTGAACTGCTGGAGGTAAAACTTCACTACTGATGTTGTTATTATGCTTAGTTTGAGGCCCTCAGTTGCTTTCACGATGCATTTAAATGTGGTAATATCACATTGCTGAGCAAAACTGAATGTTCATGTGGAATAATGAGAGACGGGGCAGGATTATTCATCTTGACATGTTCTCCTGCAGGACTACTACCAGAGCGGGCGTATGTTATTGCGTATGTCCCAGGCATTGGGCAGAATTGTTCTTGCTGGCAGAGAAATGACGCGTCTGTCAGGGTAAACGTTCATATTTCCTCATCACATTGCACCAGCATGTGCAATTAAGTTATTGGGTTACTCGCCATTTTATTAAAAACTTGTTACATTTGATGCCATAAAATGAGTTTTTTTTCTCTTCAGCTTCACCACACGCATCACTGAGCTCATGAAGGTCCTAAAAGAGCTGAATTCTGGGAAATACGAACGCACCATGGTGTCTCTATCAGAGAAAGGTGGGTTTAAGAGACTCTTAAGGTCCAAAAATATTTTTTTTAAGAGCCACTTATTTAATTGTTTTACAATTTTTTATAAACAGATGATACAGAAAAGCTCACGCTGATACCTGGAAGTGGAAGAATCATCAATGTAGACCATATCATCAAGTAAAAGCAGCTTTCTTCAAACCTTAATCTCAGATTGAGCGCTTCACTGTTTGGAGAACCAATGATGCTAATGTTATTTCTCATCAGGTTCGATCACACGCCCCTGGCTACACCTAATGGAGACATACTGATTAGAGATCTGTGTTTTGAGGTGTGTTTCACTTTATTTCTACAACTCAGTTGTCAGTAAGGTGGCAAGAAATTAAAAAGAAATTCTTAATATCTCACAATCTTTTATATCTTAAAGTTTTTCAGAATAGCTACTTCATTTCTTGCAGTTGTAACATTGTTACTCATATTTTACACATCTTTACATCATGCAATTGATGCATTTTACATCAAAATTGTGCCATAACACAATTATGTTTTAGTTTCCCTATTGCAACTTAGTTTCTTGTAGTGTGATTTCATATCGCATATTTGCATCTTTTTCTCATAATTGTAAGTGTTTCTCATAAGTTCGACTTTTTTTTCTTTGTTTCTTTGTTTTTAATTACTAGAACTCTTTCTCACAGAGATTTTTCTCACATTTGCAACTATTTCTTGTAATTGTGACTTTTTCAAAATTGCAGACTTTTATTATTGTATCTTTGTTTCTTGTAGTGTGATTTTTGTTATATATATATATATATATATATATATATATATATATATATAATCAAGTGTTTCTTTTTAATTGTGGCTTTGTTTCTCGTTATTGCATTTGTATATCCTATAATTGTATCTTCTTACAACTTTTTCTCACAATTGAAGACTTTCTCCTCTCATTTGCAACTTTTTCACAATTGCAGTTTGCTCATAATTGAGACTTTGAATCTCGTAATTGTGACTGCGTATTATTTAAATTTTTTATTTCACAGTAACCTTGTTTACTTTTTAGTCAGGGGTGGAATGTTTGTACAAATAATGCGTCTGCTCTTCAAAGGTGAAATCCGGAACCAATGTTTTGGTGTGTGGTCCCAATGGGTGCGGAAAGAGTTCACTTTTCCGGGTTCTTGGAGAGGTGAGCATGTCTGCATATCGAAGACTGGAATTCTGTTAAAAAAAAATCAATTTTTGTCCGCTAAATGTTGGTTTTCCTGACTCTCTCTAGTTATGGCCGCTGTTTGGTGGGAGTTTGACGAAACCAGAGAGGGGAAAGCTATTCTACGTCCCTCAGGTGAACAGCAGAAAACCCACTTTACCCATGGCAGAACATCTGAATGGTCCACAGCAGCTGAATAACTTGCCTTTTTTTGTCTGTTTTCAGAGGCCTTACATGACCCTCGGCACACTGAGGGATCAGGTGATCTACCCAGACACCCATGAGGACCAAAAAAAGAAAGGCATCTCTGACCAGGTACTAGAAGCTAGTTTTTAAGATCCAAAATGTTCTAAAAAGTCTGTTACATGTGCAGATCACGTATATTTATTTTCTAATAAACCATTTTCATTCCATCAACCTGTTCTGTGTGGCAGGTGCTGAAGGAATACCTGGATAATGTCCAGTTAGGTCACATTTTGGAGAGAGAGGGGTCGTGGGACATGGTTCAGGACTGGATGGATGTGCTCAGTGGAGGAGAGAAGCAGAGAATGGCGGTAAACAGACATTTTTAACAACCACAAAGAAAAGTCCCATACAGTAACTGCAGGGATAGTTCCCTGAACAGAAGTCAAAGGCACTGATAGGGCTATAATTTTGTCTTGTTAACGTCCTGTTTTTGAACCACTTCACCACAATATGTGTTAACCTAGATCTTTGACAGTACCATTACACTACTGCACTTAGACCGAGTCGCGTCAAGTTGGAATAATCAGAATTACCATATTTATAAGAAGATTTCCCAATTTTTTCAATTTGTACTTTGTTTCACGTAGTTTAGCAGTCAGGTGCGAGAGGTCGGAGTTTTTCTAACATGTACAAAGAGTTCTTTGGACCTACTGGAAATGTTTAAATAGCATTACATAGCCCCGCCCACAACTGAAATCTGATTGGTCAAAAATATTGGTCCTTATGTACACTACTATTCAAATGTTTGGGGTCAGTAAGATTTCTTTTTTTAATGTTTAAAGTCTCTTCTGCTCACCAAGGGTGCATTTACTTGATCAAAATGAAGTGAAAAAATAATATTGTGGACTATTTTATTGCTATTTAAAATGACTGCTTTTCTATTTTAAATATCTTTTAAAATGTAGAAATTGTTTTCTGCACGGCAAAGCTGAGTTTTTTTAGTTTTGTCACACGATCCTTCAGAAGGCTGAATTCTTATTATCACTGTTGAAAACAATTCTGCTTTGTAATATTTTTGAGGATGGGATACATTTTTAATTATTTATTTTTGTTTTCAGTGTTCTTATTTTTATTTTTATTTTTTATGCATTTATTTGAAATAGAAGTATTTTGTAACGTTATACTGTCACTCAATTTTAAGCATTTGTGCTAATCGAAAATATAAATTTCTTTCAAAATAATGAATCTTACTGCCCCAGACAGTCTTTCAAGTTCCAAATGAATTGCAACTAAACTGCAGCAATTTAGAGTCAGTATTATGTAAATGACAGTAGTCTGTTTATTGAGAATTCCTAGATGTTTATAGGTTTCTAAAGTGATGGTTTTCCCATAGATGGCCAGACTTTTCTACCATAAACCCCAGTTTGCCATTCTGGATGAGTGCACCAGTGCTGTGAGCGTAGACGTGGAGGATTATATCTATAACCACTGCAGAAAGGTGCCTGAAGCTCACCACACACAGATTTTCCCATTGTATTACTGCACATTTTGCAAAAATGTCTCTGAATGTGTGGTTTATTGTTGTTATTCGGCAGGTTGGCATCACTCTGTTCACAGTCTCTCACAGAAAGTCCCTGTGGAAGCATCACAAGGTGAGATCAGCGCTGCTTCCCATCATCAATATATCCTGACATTTGCCGTATGCTTAAACACAAAATGTTTTTTCTGCTCTTCAGTTCTACCTCCATATGGATGGAAGAGGAAACTACGAATTCAAACCCATCACCCCTGAAACTGTGGAGTTCGGCTCTTAGAAGAAAAACAACTGCACTATACTATCATCAGCACCTAACAGTTCACTTCTTAAAGTGATAGTTCACCCAGAAATGAAAGTTTTGTCATCGTTTACTCTTTGTTCCGATGAAAGCTAAATAAGGTAACATTTGACCATGGAAGTCCATGAAGGCCGTCAGCTTTTTTCAAAATATCTTCTCAAATGTTCAGCAGAAGGCAGAAACTTGTAAAAGTTCGGAACAACTTGAGGCTGAGAAAGCGATGACAGAATTGTCATTTTTGAGAGAACTGTCCCTTTAAGTAGTCGCCTAAACTAGGAGTTTGTTTTTAATCATCTATAACCTTTTTGGGATGAAATCGTGTTTAGAGGTTTATTAACACTACTTTTGTCCTTAGAGATTGTATATAATTTTGTAATTAAAGCAGTCCAATTTATAAGACATCTGTCTGTTAAGTATGCGTGGGAGCGTGTACCAAGGAAATGCATATTGTGTCTGTGCATTAATTTGTTAATAAATGAGATTGGTCTGTGTAGGCTCACACAAATCGATGGCACTGGACTGAACGGAGCGTTTAATATGCTAGACACACAATAATGATCTTGCTTTTTCTATGTATTAGTAATGATTTTGCCTTTTTCTTATCAGATAAACCTTTCTTTAAGCTACTAAGTGGCCTTTCGTGCTCACTGCAGCGTGGTTGGGTGGTCTGGATGTGTGCGAGTTGTTTATTGGTGCACTTTACCTAGCTTGGTAATTTGGAGAACCGGGAAGCCTTGAATAACTGTTCGGTGTCTGTAATCGATGAGAGGATGCCTATGCACTTGTTTACTCCAGCACTGTTGGCATTTCTTGATGTGGAAGGAGTCTGGAACGGTTGTTATGTAAGAACTGTAAGAAATATTGTCGTAGCACTTCACACATTAAGCAAATGAACCACTTTGCTGTATGTTTTCATTAAAAAAAAGGAGATATTGATACTATGAAGTCTGTTAGTGGTCTTTTTTTTATCCTGAAGAAATGGTTAGATTGTGTTGATGATTGTGTGTGTGTGTGAATTCAGTTGGACTGGTTTATCACACATTATGAAACTGGTTACTTAAATATCTTAAAAAAGGATGAATGTTGATCTTTAACACTCGTCAAATGTAAGTGAAAGGTCATTTAGATTAGACGCTCATTTGACCTTTCACCCTCCACATGATAATGTATTTTTAAAGTGTCTCCAGTCACCTGTTCCTGACCAAAGGTGGTAAAACACAAACTTAGACGTACTTCTTGTCAAAAGTGATTTTGGATTTACCTGATTCACTGTACTGTGTTTCAAACTACAATCATCTCATTTTATTGGTTTAAAAGTCTTTGTTTAACAAGTACTCTGACGTTAAGATGCAAACATAACTGCACGTGAAGACTACCAGTCAAAAGTTTGGAAAAATGTATATTTTTTTTTTTTCAATACAGTTTTTAAAATAAGTCTCTTACCTTTGACTTGTAGTGAATACAGTACTCATTTAGTACCATAATATATATGTCAAAGTAGCATGGTATTACCATCTGATGGATAACTGCCCCTGTTACCAGATTGAAGACTGCATTTGTTTAGTAGTGAAGACTGTTCATGACTTGCTTTCCAGTGTAAGTTAATGATTTATGAGATCTGCTGGAGAGCTTCCACTGTAAACTCTTGACTAGAGCTGTAGAAACCACACTTGATAAGAGTTGGCATATTACCAATAGATCACTATACCGAATTTTAAATAAATATGTTACAGATCAACTCAGCTTGTCATATTAACACACAGAAAAACTTTTTGAAAAACATTTTTTTAATTCAAATTAAAATAATGTAGAAAATATAAGATAACTTCATATTAATATTTTATTCATATGATTTTATTATTAATTATTAATTATTCTTGTTTTTTGTAACTGATAATAAGATTATTATTCAAAATAATTATAAAACAACTAATCTACAAAATATTAAACTTTTAATTATTATTATTATTATTAAACACTTGTTTTGTTATAACTATTATCTCATTCGATAGATCATACAAACATTATATTCTAACATAAAATACTATACAAATATTTTTTTTACAATTTTAAATAATGTTTTAATAATTATAATTAATTGTTAATTATATTTTATGAACACTTTTGGTAGCTGATCATGTTATTAAAAACAAATAATTATGTTGCAATTAAAAATGATTATAAAATTATTCTAATCAACAACTAATGTTGTAGTATAGCGGTGGTGGTGTATTTCTAATCTCTTTCTCTCTCTTTTTTTTTTTTTCCTGATAGCAGATAATAACATTCATTTGTTTACTTTGTAAACTGGTGATTGTCGGCCATCATGTGCTTCATACTTTCACTCTGGGCTCAATACAGGAAGTTTGTCATAAACCACATGTAGTAAGGTGCAATAAAAAAAAGTGTTAAGCTCTTTGTGGCTTGTCAGTGTCTTTGTGACTCTCAAACCTGTAACAGTTAGCAGGATCTGATCAGCCATCCTTGATTTCTCCTGCCTTCAGACATTTTTTACAACATGTCAGGCGAATGGACAAGGTAGAGTACAGTATTTCTGATGTATTTTCTTAATGATCTGTATGACTGTAAAATTGATTACAAGTGTAGAAAAAAACTGGTTCAGTGAGAATTTTTCATGTGATCAAGTGTGAAGTTGAAATCTGTTGAATATGCATTGATATAAAATCTCTGTCTACATGTTTTGTTTCTCTTCAGCTTCTCTGAACTTTGTTGGAATTGGACACTGGGGTGGACTTCCTATATTCCCCACAACACGCCACATGATTTTGACACGGCCAATGAACTGGGCAGAATCACTCAGGCCTGGACTTTTTTTTCTCAGTCTTGGAGATCTTCTATTCAGAGGGATCAGGGATGTAGATGACACCCGTTTTAAGGTGACCACCAGGTTAAGTCACTTGTGAACTGATTCATCTCCTCCTAAATTTCTTTCTTAAGTGCTTGTGGAGTTTGCTCAAAACTTTTTGAGGGATCTGTTATGCAAAAAGTAGGGTTTTCTCACGTTAACATGTACAGCTTCAAAGTTTGATGTTGTAACCAGGATCAGAGAGGTTAGAGAGCAGACAGTGAAAGTGTACACAGGGTACTTCAGCTCACTGAACTGTCTTTACTCTCCGGTCAGTGATCAGCTGATATGGTCAGACTCACAGATGATGTGGTCCCTCTAGTGGCAGAAGAACAGAATGCAGTTTGGATTACTCCTAATCAGTTTTTACAAAATAAAATGAAATGAAATAAAATAAAACAGTAAATTAAATTATAATTTATTATTAAATACTTTATATATATATACTGTATATGTATGTATATGTGTGTGTGTTTATTCATATTTTACTAATATAATATATTATAAATACTATAATATCAATAACGGAATTATGTTTATAATTTTGTGTAATAATTTATAGATTTTTTTTTAATGTCTTCAAGTTTTAATGAAGGGCTATTCTTCAGTCTTCCTGGGAGAGTGTGTTCTCTCACCCCGCGCTGATGGACGTGTCGTGGTACCTGGTAGCAGGAAATCATGATCACCGTGGAAACATATCAGCCCAGATCGCTTACTCAAACAGATTGTAAAGATGGTGAGTGAGGTCAAAGGTCAAGCTCTGTGTATTAAAGAATGTAAACATGGGCATTCATTCGTTCACGACCACAGTGTACTGCTGTTAATGTTTGGCAGGATCTACCCAGACCTCCACTATGAGCTGAACTTCAAGGTTACTTCCATCACGGTTCTGATGATTGACACGGTGGTTTTGTGTGGGAACACCTATGACGGGCTTGAACCTGTAGGTCCAGGGGACTACGTTGCCTTTAAGCAACGAATGAAATGGATCAAAAAGAAACTTCAAAACACCAAGTGAGTTATTAGTACAACAGTAGCTAAGACCCAAATGCAAACAGTCTGCCCAATATCTAATAGAAGAACAAACAACACTGAAATCCAATGTGGATAATCGCAAGAAGTGTTTTGCTTTTACTGGGCAAACATTAGACGTCTAACAGGAATTTTAGGGCATGTTTTTAAAGGCCCTGGCCTGCCACACTCCTTCCACGCCTCCATTGTCACATTCTTTCACTTATTCTCTCTCACTTCTTCACCGCCTCAGATCCACAATCACATCCTCTTAAATCTCAGATGTGACTTGGAAAACACTCCTGGCATTCGATACTAAATATATGACCAGCTCTTAACCCTTTAACTGCCCCACCAAGAAAAAAGCATTTTTTGTTTGCATTTCTTATCTCCTTATGTCATTAGTTACCACACTCAATGTATTTTTTTTCCAACACGTCCCATAATTTTTAAAACATTAGCTTAGCTTTTCTACGTTTACCATAAAGTGACAAATCAACCATTTGGTTGAGCACGTTTTTGAAAAATTATTGAAAACATACTAAAGTTTTTTCATGGCACCAAGTAAAATAATTTTGTAAAGTTAGGGCTCTTACAGTGTAATATGTAAAAAAAATATGCTTACCTTGCAAAATTTCACCAAAAACAGTTTACATGGCAGGAGTGATTTCTTTCTCTCTGACATCCATCAAAGAAGAAGTGTTGTGACAAATGCTGTTGATTTTTTTTTGGCTTAACATACCTCTACCAGATGGTAGAGATGGCTCAATCAGCTTGAATTAAGTTAGGTACTCCTCTCAATAAAATATAGTGACTCAAAATGTGCTCAAACATTTGGTCGAGCAGCAGTTAAAGGGTTAAAGGGACAGTTCGCCAAAAAATGAAATCTGTCATCGTTTACTCACCCTTATATCATTGCAAAAAACAGTCAAAAAACAGACTGTACTTAACGCCCTATGTCACTTGATTGATAATTTTAAAACCAAATAAATGGCCTTTTAGAATAACAGTAAAAGTGTCCACTTTCAGGTTGTAGTGTGTTTCTTTTTGATGTGGAGTTTTATCATCTAAATGAAAGAATAACTTATATATTGCTATTAATATTTCAAGATGAACCCTTACTGGGCTGAAGCAACTTACAGTGGGTTTACTTGATTATCCATTATAATTTAGCATTTTTAAGAAAAATCATCATGAAATGATAGTATCAAAAATGATACATCATGCTTTTCATAAATATTTGATCCTAAAAGCATTTAAATATCATCTTATTAAGACATTTTATCGAAATATATTGTGTGAGAATTTATATTTATGTATATTTATGCAGGTACTGTAGTCTGCTATAAAGATCACACTATCATTACTATTACTATTACTATTATAAATACTATTACTATTATTATTAGAATTTCATTGTACTTTCAAACCATATCAATATCACAATTTGCAAAAAAAAAAAAAGGCATATTTTTGCTGAGTTTGGACCGCTTAATAAATTTCAAGTGTTTTTTTCCTTGAGTATGAACTCTATATTCTGTAAGAGCCATAAAGCTTGATGTATCAAATATGACAAAAAACACTTTACAATATGCTGTCAATAAACTATTAATTCAGGATGCCACACAATGTTCAAAAAAATTGAATGCAGCAATTTAAACTGTAACGTATAATAATATAATGCCAGAATTTGCATTTTGAGTGAAAATAATTTTTTAATTGCCCAGTTTTATGACTTAACAGCCAGATAAAAGTAAACACAAACAGCACATGCCCTCACATGCGCAGGTGAAATTACAGAAAAAGTTCCACCGAAAAAAAATAGCGGCACTCACTCACTCACAAGAGTTTGGTATCAAAACTCAGACCACTTCTGAAGAAGTACAGCATCTCCTTATATCTGTGTGGTCGTGACCACATCTACAGGTCGGTATCTTGACATTATCAGGTGTATCAGAAAATCAAGTACTATAACATTTCAATAACATATTCTATTAAAGGTTCACACCAAAATTTTAATTTGCTGAAAATGTACTCCCCCTCAGGTCATCCAATATGTAAATGAGTTTGTTTGTTTGTCTGTTTATCAGAACAGATTTGTAGAATTTTAGCATTACATCTCTGCAGTGAATGGGTGCCGTCAGAATGAGAGTCCAAACAACTGATAAAAACATCACAGTGATCCTCTCAACTCCAGTCCATCCATCATCTTGTAAAGCAAAAAGCTGTATGTTTGTAATAAACAAATCCATCATTAATTTCAAACTGATTGCTTCCAGCTAAAAATTCTGTATCGATAATATGCTTTTCTCCAGTGAAAAAAAGTCTGAAGCAGGACAGATATATGCAAAGATCAATTTTGATGTAAGAAGACAACATGGGATGGATTTCTTCACTATAGGAAGCGTTTATGAACTGTTATTTTGAACAGAAGCAACTGTTTAAAGATAAAACACATTTAGATTTTTATGATTTATCAGCTGTTTGGACTCTCATTCTGACGGCACCCATTCACTACAGAGGATCCATTAGCATGCAAGAGAAGTAATGCTAAATTTCTCCAAATCTGTTCTGATGAAGAAACAAACTCATCTTCATCATATATGGCTTGAGGGTGAGTAGATTTTTAGCTGATTTGTTTTTAGTGATCTATTCCTTTAAGCAAATTTATGAAAGCATTAATAGTGAATATTATGGATGCTAAAGCATCAGCAGCATCATGCAATCAAGCTATAAGTATTTCTATTTCATCAGTTTATCAGAGAAGACGATGGAAGTTCATACGTTGTCAACGAAACTGGAGTTAATGCAGAACAATTTACACAGAGAACAAAAACACCTTCCTGCCGTCTTGGCACCTGTTCTCCAATGCAGTTAATCAGACGACAGGAGCGATTGTGTACATTGAAGTTAATACAAGTGAGATGTTGATCAGTTACATCCAGGAAGACGGGAAGTGTGTGTACCAGACATCCATCCCTAAATGGAATTTTACTCATTTACAATTGGGGGCACCATTGAGCTATTTCCCTAATTGTTCAAAATCTCTATGAGTTTGAATTTAAATATGAGTTGGATTCTTAGAACTATGTTTTCTTATAAGGCACAATATAATACAATGAAGTTAGAAAATATAATGACAAAGATCTGCATTCTGAGTCCACATGCGCAATTGTTTCATAAAAAAAAAAAAATTCCACATTAGTACCATTCCTACTGGATTCACAGGTTTGTAGTTCAGTGATAAAGTTTATGTAAACATTATTTTATGATGTCTGGTTAGCCATGTACAGTTGCAATGTGTACTTAACAGAGTGTTTTGTTGTTAAAAAACAAATATACTTTACAAACAAATAGATTACCACGTTAATAGCTAAAAAAATAAATTAGTATTCTTTCTTTTCATAAAATATGCTCTGATTTTGATTCTCCCAAGTGCATACAAAAAACCCATCATAAACCATACAGTATTTCAGTTTGTTAACAAGTAGGTGAAATTACAGTAGGTAGTGCTTCTACAAATGTTTATACAGTACATTTCAGTGCCTGACTAAAGAACCCACCACCTGACAGTATAAAGGTCTTGTCCTGCTAAATTATATGTCTAACATATCTACATTTTGAGGTTTCATAGAAACACAATTTTCCCACTGTTCTATAGTGGAACAGGATGCTATATCCTCGAAACTAGATGTACCACACACAGCATCCACACTCCTCACACACCATTCAGCGGTAGTCCCTCTTTTCCTGTGTGTTGTGCTCTCTTCCTTCGTCTGCAGCAAATCACGATGACAATAACGATTGCTGTTATTGCCAAAATGATAATAAGAATGGCTCCGGCTATGACACCCATGCTGTACTCTGCAAAAACATGACATCATTGTCATTAAGGTCACTTAACCCTTGATTCAATGAGTTTGATGGACACTGCAGAAATTTTGCAGTTCTGTTGGTCCTTAGATACTGAGACGATTCATTTAAAATCCACCCATTGGACAATTTTCTTATCAATTAGGAGTGCTATCGGTTGCATTAAATGTCTCTGTGAAACACACATTCATAGAGTCCATATAAATCTCTGATATGATACTATATCAGCTATCTGACACTTCATAAAGGGATGGGTTACAATCCAGATGAAGGGAGAGAGTCTATTTTGGGAAGATGATTCACTTCCTATCAGACAACTTTCCCAATGTTTACTTTTCCTGGGAATGTTGAGCTGAAAATCCCTGACAGGACAAGTGTTAATGTAAAAACTTCAAGCATTACCTTCAAAGAGAGATGTGTTTTGTTCCGGAGAGCACTGGATGTTGCTGATCTCCCCGTGTTGTTTGTCTTGAGCACGGAAAGGTAGGAAGGCCTGAACGTTAAAACAGTAACTCTCTCCTCGGTCCAAATCCGTCAGCTCAATGATGCTACTTTTACTGATCTTCTCTCTCTGAAGAGGCAAACACATACAATTTGTAGAATCTAAATACTGCACTGTAAAAATAATTTTAATTTACGGAATTTTACTGTTTTATTTTATTTTTGAAATAAAGTTTAAAAAAGTAAAATTACAGAAATAGACTGTAAATCTACATATCCTATGTATACTGCCAGCCAAAAGTTTGGAATAAGTATGATTTTTTTAATCTCTCTTATTTCACTTATTTACACCGAGGCTGCATTTATTTGATCAAAAATACAGTACAGTAAGTGAGATATATAATTATAATTTAAAAGAGCTGTTTTCTATTTTAATATATTTTGAAATGTAATATATTTCTGTGATTCAAAGCTGAAATTTCATTAGCTGTTACTCCTGATTTGTCTTCAGTGTCACGTGATCCTTTAGAAATCATTTTAATATCCCGATTTTTTGAGGCTGAATTCTATGATGAATAGAAACTCATTTTAATGTAAATATTTGGGTAACAGTCAAAACAGCAGTTTTGATCAATTTATTGCATCCATGCTGAATAAAAGTTTCAATTTCTTTTAAAAATCTTTCTGACATTTTCTGAATGGCTGTATAGACTTTTTGGCATTTTTGTTATATTTTTGTAACAGCTGTATTTAATGTGTCCTATATGCTGTATCGTGTTGAGTGAAGTCAGTTTTCCTATATGAACTATAATTAACCTCTAATTAAAAAAAAACAACAACATCTATTTCTATAAGATAAGAAAAAAGCGAGAGACAGGAGAACACTTACCTTTCCCGTGCTCTTGGCTTTCCTGTAGGTAATTTTATACTGCAGGTTGTCTCCAAAAACATCCCGAATATTCAGTCTCTTTTCATCCTCATTAAAGAGAGCTGTAGGGATGTCTTTTACATTCAGCGTTGTCTTCTTTTTGTCGCTGCTTACTTCTATTGTAAACTCTGGTTTGCCAATAGTAGCTGAAAGAGAATCAAAGCAGAAGATCTTCATAACATTTCAAAAATCTCCATGTTATTAAATGAAGTAAAAATCAAAGGTGTGAAGTGAATTGTCAGTGATACTGACTGTCATAGTAAGGGGAGAATTTCTCCGAGCTGACATGAGGGAACTCAACCAGATCGGTAGAGGCGCCCCGCTTGGGTCCAGACAGGATGTCAGCGCTGTAAGAGGCATTCAGGTCTTTTAACCTTTCAGTCAGGTCGCATTCAGTTTCCATCATCTTGATACAGTGCGGCGTCCGATCTCTGTCCTGGCCAAGTCTACAGTCATTTACACAGACATTCAGATTGCGAAGAAAACATTTGGAAATAATAAATCATTATACAAGAGAAAATGTGACAGGCTGGTGCCTGCTGTAACAAGTCCTGGGTGTGGAACTATGCAAGAGTTGCCAAATCTGAGAGTTTCTAAACCAACTAACTGTAAAATCATAAGTTTAGCTGACTTTAAAAAAAGTGGATCCAAAGTTATAACCTGCAGAGGTCCATTCAATGCACGTTTAATAGAAATTGAAAGAAAATGAAATAGAAAAATGTAATACAGTAGAAACAAAATAAATAATACATCATATAGCCTAGACTTTTATTGCCTTTATGCTTCACACATTTATCAGTTTGAGGCCATGTTCAGATGGCAGAGTGAGAAACCTTTTGATATAATCAATGAATTATGGCTTGAGTGGTCAGAATCAATATGATCTAGTACTGTATTAGTAAGTAATATTAGATAGCGGCCATACAACAAGGCAAACGTCACTTTTTATTGAGTCTTTTCATTACTGTATTTAAATAAAACATCCTATCCAACATATGAAGCTCATCTGTACATACTGTACATTTTACTTTTATATTAAATTTGCAAGGGAAACTGTAACTGATTCCACTATTGTAAAAAAAAAATGAAGACTTACTTTGAAAATTCAACAGTGTAGGAATAATTCGTAGGTTTTGGACTCCATGTTAACATAGATTTAAAATTGATAGAGGACCAGGTTACGTTCTGTGCTTTTGGAAAGGTATCTATAAAATAGAAAAGCAAATGAATCAATACGTTACTTTTAAATATTTTAAATATAATTATTAGAACGAAAGAATTGTTTAAAATAACTGGTTAACGAAGGGAATAACACGCATTCAGTCGTTATGGCACAGGTATGTGACTCACCTGAGGCGCAAGCCTTCATGAAAAATAAAACGAGCACCAATTCACGCAAGTGGAATTTCAATTGCCTGTTTTCCATTCTGTCCGAGATTCGAGGTGGAGAAATCCAAAGATCAACTAAAACTCCTTTTACCAGGTAGGATAAAAATTAATGTAAAACCTCGTCCCAGGTGGCTTATAAATGTTATGGACTATGTGTGTGTGTGAGCGCAGGAAAACCAGACAGATTCCAGTCGTGATTCTAGCGACACTAATGAAGCCCCGCCCTTTAGGACAAGTGGGTCTGTCTACTTTTGCATATTGCCATTTATGGATTTCCTCAGTCATACAGTTGATTACACAAACCACTAAAGAGCTTTAGTGTGAAGGAATGCAAGTTTAAAAGGAAAGAAATATATGTTTATATAATTATTAAATTGTATGTATTTATTCATTTGAATTATTTATAAATGTTTCTATCTCTACCTTAAAAAATATATGTAATATATATATATATGACAATATATTAGAATTATTCTTTGATACTGCTGATATTAAAAATGCAAGCTAAAATAATTGTGTTTACTTAATTCTCCATTTAATAAAATAAAATAAAATAAAATAACATTTCCTCCATGTTTCATTAAACCTTGACCCTTTGCCTTCAAACACCATCTGATGTGTTTAGTCACTCTTTACACCAACACATGTGCATTGACATATTATTCAGGAGAAATAAATAAATGTTTTAAAGATCTCAAATGTGCAAAAATGTCAACTTGTAACATCCTTATATGTCCCTAGCAGATAAAAACAGCCTCTCGATTGGAGTATGAGCTTTTGATTATGTCCAGGTTATGTAAAAACAACAGTGATTTTGGTCGGATTGTTTCTAATGGTACATCAGAAGGTTTCAAGGTTTCAGAGAACTCTGAGAACAGGAATAAATTAGTTCAACAAATAAACAGTATTGAGATTGTTGCATTTGAATTAAAAATGTGATCTGAAGCAATATTCGAAGGGATGAGACACAAACTAAATGCCGGTGTATGATCAAACCATGCATTATGTCATGTAAAAAAGGCTTTCAACTGCTTATGGGCATAAACTCCTCCAATGACCCCTATATGACAACACTTAATATTACTCATGACATGCTTGCAAATTGTATTTCGGGAAGTATGACTGGAGTTCTGTCCCAGTTTCGGGAGGTATGAGACGCTGGCACCTCTGAATACCAGCAGGGGTCTTTTGCCCATTCAGAGCCTTATGCTAATGAGCAGCTGGTACCTCACTCTTGCTTGTGGCTTTGCATGCTAAAACGCTTAAAGGATTCAGTGCTTCCAGTAAAACTCACCCAAAACCACTAAGAGATATGATCAGACTGGAAAAGGGAAGTTTTCCTGAAAGTCTCGTCCTACTGTAGGCTACTGTTTGAGAATCTCTTTGGGCAGTACCAGTTGTGTAGGGATATTTAATTCCTAAACTTAGGTTTTGTCAAGAATTAACAATTAACTTTAAGCTGTTTAAAATATGATTCATCAAAATAAAATATAATTTATGTGTGGTAAAATAAAATATAAAATAAAAATAACTTACTGTCATGACTCTACGGTTTTGCTAGGATGTTGCTATGTAGTTGCTATTGTGTTGCAGGTTTTTTTTTTTTTAGAGGGTAGCTTACAGGCCCAAGAAAAACAAGAGCCCCCAAGTGTCAGATCTCTCCTTCAGTGTAAACCCTGACAGGAATAATTCTCTGATCTTCAGCTAACCTTCTGTGTTCTCTATAATGTACACGAACAAACGTTCTCTTAGAAATGTTAATTCAGTGTTATCTAGTCTTTAAAGGAATAGTTCACCCAAAATTGAGAATGCACTTAAAATGTACTCAACATAAGGCGGCAGCCCATCCAAGATGAACAATTCATGATTCTTTGGAACAGATTTGGGGAAATTTAGCATTACATCACTTGATCCTCTGCAGTGAATGGGTGCCATCAGAATGAGAGTCAAAACAGCTGATAAAAACCAAACACACACACACACACACACACACACACAAAAAAACTCATTTTTGGTTGACCTGTTCTTTTAATATTGTTCTTAAAACAGTAGGACAAAAGCATTGTTTATATATCATTCTTGGATCATTTTAGAGAACATTCAAACACATTCAACATTCCAACAACGTTTGCATAGTGCTTAAATGGAATGTCCATTAGAATAAATGTTTTTAAACTATTTTAAAAACATGACATTTTGAACAGTCGGAGAACATTCGAAAATAAGATTTTCATAACTTAATAGGGATATTACCAAAATGTTCTTGGAACACAATTTGGTTAGTTATGATTAAATGAGATTTCTTTCAACCATTTTATTGACTGATTTTAAAATGATCTGATGGGTTAGAAAAACACATTTTGCACAGTTTTTGAGATACGATTCATGCTGATAGCACAAACAGTGCTGGACTGGAAAAGCTTGATATTTAGGGTTATGGGTATGTTCATAGAATGCACCATTTATAATAAGAAAAAATTACAATCGTGAAATTATGGTAAATGGGACAATAGTTAACTATTCCAAATATTCAAAGATAACAAGATGACTCATGATGCTCTCGTGGGCCCAGTGGCTCAATTTGATTACAGGAAGTGACATATACTAACCTTTCTGCAAGTGTTTCTTTTTGTATAATCAAAAGGATTAACAACATAGGTTGTTTTTTAACAGTCGCCTTTGATCATTTTTACCAAGTGTGTAAAAAATTCTGGCCTCTACTGTAATTAAATATTTAATATTGACTGATACCAATAAATTAAAATGTTTTGAATACTGGTTGATAGTTATGAGACTAATATGTAACCCTGTACCACAAAACCAGTCTTAAGTGTAAAATTAAAAAAAATGAATAAATAAACTTTCCATTGATGTATGGTTTCTTAGGATTGGACGATATTTGGGCAAGATACAACTATTTGAAAATTGCTTTTGAAGTTGTCCAAATTAATTCTTAGCAATGCATATTACTAATCAAAAATTCATTTTTGACATATTTATGGTTATGGTAGAAAATTTAATTAAAGGATCATTAAATTATGCGTCAATGTAAAGTCCCCAGGGCTGATGACAGACTTTTTATTTCTTTCAGAACTCCAGGACAACGTTTCTTTTGTCTTGGATCGTTTCTTCAACCTTTTCCCGGGTTCATGCTCAAGCTTAAAAATATACACAGGGTTTTTCCCATTTTAGGAACCAAGCCAAACAGATTCCCTTTGAGCACATTGAGAAGATCTTCTTTTTTCATGTCTTAGATAATTTTCTTTTGCTCACAGTCCAGGTAAACATTCAGGTCTTTCAGGGCTTTTCATGGAATCTGTTTTCTTGACGGAGAAAATGTAATAACAAACACATTTTGCTGTAAATTTAACCCTTCTGTTTTGACAGACTGTCTCAGGTTATTCCCGCACCCTAAGAAGTTAGTACACCTCATGTAAGTGTGTCATCCTGAATCAGACTTCCATGTGCCGATAAGAACATGAGGAAGACCGTCTGAAACTTTATCTTGAAGCTTTTTACTGTAACACGTTGCAAAAAAACACCTGATAACCTTAAACAGCAAGTGAAGAAGTTATTCCATATCGACAGTGTATGGAATCTGAATCATGAACACACTTCCAGAATGTGAGAAACTCGGAAGAAGGTTCACATGGCATGTCCTGTATAATCACTCACATCATTAAAGCAGGTCTGGAAGCAACTTTCTGTTTAACTCTGGGTCTCATCTGTCAACTCTATATGCTGTTAGTTCAAACAGAGGCTGGAATTCTCCAGACACAAAACAAGAGCTGCATTTTTCTCACAATCGTGTTCATTATTGGAATCGGTGCACATGTGGACAGACATTATTCACTCGTTTCAGAGCTGCAGGATTGGTGTCAAACAGCGGACAGCAGCTCTGAATTCGTGTTCTTCAGGCTGCGGTTAGATGCAAGATAAGAAGTAAACAGCAGATTTACATTCTTTTACACTATCAGATGAGGGGGTGCTGAATGCTATTTAATGGTACTTTCCAATAACTCAATACTGCCCTATTACTGTAAGTGCAAGGGAACAAAACATAGTATCTCACAAAAGCAAGAATATGGTCCTGCCATTACCATTCTTGGCATTTCCCTTTAGAAAAATAACATTTGGGCCAACTACATTCTCTTACATGTGGCTAGACTTGTGGCAGATTGGATTTGTACACTCAGAGGACTTTGGTTTACGAGCAAGAGCAATTACATGCTTCTATTAAGGATGCTAAGAAAAAAAAAAGGTGTTCATAGCTCAATTTATAGTCACTCAAACTATACAGAAATACAAATAGGAACATAGTGTATCAGCCTGAAAAAAAAAACAAACAAACAAACTACAAACTAAAATAGAAGCAATAGAGTTATTATAGTTAACTAAAGCCGAAACAGAAAACAAACATTTTTGTCATTGGAAATAAAAAAATAAACTTTTTATTTCAAAATTTCTCATTCTGATGTACTAAAATAATTAAAACTAGACAAAATACAACATGTATACATATAAACTTAGAAAATATATTGTAGACATATATAATATAAAATAAACATATATGAAAAAAATATATAAATATATAAAAACACACAACAAAATTACCGAAACTTTAACTAAATTTGAAATGAAAATAGAATATATATAAATAAAAACTGATTCAAAATAATATAAAAAAACTTTAATAATATTGCAATGATACTAAAATCACACTGAATAGAAGATGAAAAGTCATTATCATGTACAAATTTAATTTAAATGAGTCACAAAAATATTGAATATTAAAACATTTCACAATATATCTTTTCTGCTGACGCAGAGCAGTCTGGCATCATGACAAAAAAAAAGTTGTTCCTGATTGGTCCGTTTGCGGTCATTCAGAATGCTGATTGGCTCACAAATAGAACCTTAGAAACCAGTTAGAGTTTGATTTTGTAGATAGAACCTTTTTGCTTTCTATATAACAAGTCCTAAAATGTACTGTGATGAGTGGGGCAGATAGATATAATGTCAGATAGAACCTTATAATTTCAATGCATTGATTTAATTAGAGAACAAATTCACACCCTTGTTATTTAGTTTTACTGTAATCATCTGATGACTTTTGTTTATTTCCATGCACTATACCGTGAAAGATATAGATTGCACCTAATTCAATTATCCTCTTGTTATTCCAAACTTATAACTGGAACATAATACAAATATAACACAGTAAAAGTATTCAAATGTATCTAAATCTTAAGTCATGAAATAAATTTGGGCAAAATACAGAATGATTGGTTCAATTCATGAATAAAGCATTCAGTTTTTTTTTTTACTGGATCCACTGCTTCACTGTCAGGAGTTGACTTCAGGGAATAAAGAATTCCTAAAATACTACTTCTCTGAGAGCTGAAACAGAGGTCAACATGAGATTTTTTTATATTTATTTTGGGTGGAATGTTTCTTTAAAACATTTTAAACTGCAAACTTCACGTCCAAAGCAAACACAAAATAAATTCTTTTACAATGACTATTAATGTATGAAACAGTAGATCAAAATGGCTCTAATGTCACAATCTGTTCTTTCCGTATACATGTTGTAGCTTGCTGGACACACTGGTCCGGGAAAGCGCAGTTCTTATTTACTTATTGCAGATGCCAGAAAATATGCAGGTATGACTGTGGCTTGTGGAGGTGTTCAGTAGCATAATCTGATTCAGGCTGCTTTACACAAAAAGACCAGACCAAACATGCAGCTCGTAAGATCTTAAATAATATGGGTTTCCTCTGAACTTCTCTCCATGCATCACAAACGCATTTCAGAACAGTACAGTAATCCACAAGTTGGATTGAAATCTATTGTGCATGCGATTACATGTTTGGGAACAGGGGGCCTTGTTACATAGATATTCATCTCTGTGTCGGAAACTGCGCTTCGGTTGAATGCACAGTTGACAGTTCACAACTTGCTCCCTGTGATGGTAAAACCCTTCCGGTTACCAACCCAAGTTCTTATTAAAATTAAAGCTTTCACAAATTAAAGATGAACTTAACCTCCAGGCCATCTGAGATGTAGATGAGTTTGTTTGCATAAGCATTACAGATCTTGCTCACTAATGGATCCTCTGCAGTGAATGAAAAAGCTCATTTTCAATAATCCTCATGTAATCCACACCACTCCAGTCCAGCCTTCAGTGTCTTGTGAAGTGAAAAGCTGCATATTTGTCAAAAACAAATCCATCAAGGCATTTTGTTTTTTATTATACTTTGCTTTCAGACAAAATGCAAGTCAATAATCCGCATTATACCATTTCCTCCAGTGAAAGCGTCCATCCCCTGTTATCCTCCGACATCAATATCCACTAACATATCTGTTTAGAACTGTTTTGGCTTGTAAACAGTGCTTGATCTGTGCATACCTCTTTCCTGATTCAGACTGGATTACTTTTTGCTTTACAATACATTTCTGATGGACTGTATTTGCTGCAGTGGATCCATTAGTGAGGTAGCCATTTAATACCAAATTTCCCCAAACTTCTGATGAAGAAACATATTCATGTTCAAGAAACATATTCATCTACATCTTGGATGTCCTGAGGGTTAGTAGATTTCCAGCTGATTTTCACTTTCAGCATCTTCGACTTCATGACACCCCAAATAGTCATGCAGTGTGCAAAGAACAGCGATCTGTCAACTTTGAAAATCGAGTAGTGTATGAACATCATTAGTTTGTTTCAAAGTTGCTACCTTGATGTTACAGCCCTCATGTTTGAACCACAGACTTTGTAAGAATTTACATGGTGACAAAGTCAGCTCTCTGATTGATAAAAGCCCTGATCTTTTGAAGGTTCGAAATGTATCATGTTCACCCCCAGAGATGAATGAACATAGAGTAACTTAGAACTCTATGTAAGCAGAGTAAGCTTAAGTGGTCTTCTGAGTCTCTTGTTTTCTAATTGGAAACAGATTCCTTCCAACATGTGTCTCATGGCTTGCTGCCAGGATATTATACAACAATCTCCACAATTCTTCTTTTAGACTTCAGTGCTTATAGTCTACTGTATCTGTGCTTAAATAACTTTTTACATTCTATTAATACACTCAGCATAAAAACAGACAGCATATGGTCATAAAATATTACTTTGGAAATGGAAATGACTATCAAGTTGGTCTAAATTCACAGGAAAAGCACAGACTTTGCAAAATGGCTTGGTTTGAATGTAAGATCTGAGAAAGCTTTGATTCGCACATAAATACACTATTAGATAATAGAAAATTGACCTTTTTTCATTTCCTTAAGTACTAATCAATTGGGTTGTACAAGTCATTTCAACTTAGATTGCATTTAACCTACTTATCAAGTTGGCTTTGATTATAACATACAAAATTAAATTAATGTAAAAAATAAATAAAAAATCAAACAAACATAAATTGCCATGGCCATATTATTAACCGTATAGTGTTCCCATGAAATTTCACAAAAATGTTGCTACTGTATGTGCTATTGACTAATTAAAATAGAAATAAGTTGTGTTTGAACATGCAAAATAAGGGCAAGTTTCACCAGCTAATTACAGGAACCCAAACTGGTGTTGACTCATCTAAACTGAATTTAATGTGTGCCCAAAAAAAAAAAAAAAAAAAAAATTCTGAAGAAAGACAGCTAAGTTTGACAGCTATGGTGTATTTTGGCCTGTTTTAGACAAAATATGTCAGTATGCCTGTGAAATCTAAGAGCATTTAAAATGTTCCTTTACATTTTTGGATTAAATATTAAAGTTTCTTTTTGTTAAATTCAATAATAAATTCAGAAGAGATTATCACACACACGTATTTAATATTATACAATTGGCTATAAATGTCTAACAAAGCTATGCAAAAGTTTACGGTTTAAAAAAGCCTTTTAAGATGAACATGTTCATCTATTTTCTCATCTGGGAAAACAAAAAATGTTTGACAGTGACCTTCAGACCAGAGGATCAGTTCTTTCCTGGGGTGAGCGGCATTCATTGAGTAATGAACAGCTGTGGTTCCTCCCGAAAGCTTTTAAAAATAGTGACCAGTTAATAAAGGATCTTAGACATTTTGTATTTGAGGCTTGAGCACATCAAAATACACAGAGTACACAAAGCTGGCGGTTCAAATTCAACAGGTACTGTTATACCAAAACTGCTTCTCAACAACATCACATAAAACTTGGGTTTCCATAAACATTCCCTCTTATCTACCTTTTATTCGTACAGACAAAACAGTTCATGAAACCCCAAAAGCATGAGATGAAAAACAATGAGAATGCATAAGCTAGGGAACATTTATAAGAAATGTAAAATATAGGAACATAATAAATGAATAAACATAATAAATGTATAAACATAATAAATGTATAAAAAATAAAAATGCTTAAAAGATAAATTATAATTGAATGATACAAATAATCAAATAATAACTCACGTGAATGACTATATGATGATTATGTGAATAAATGATCATAAATGAATAAGGAAAAACATAAAAACACACCACTTGCATGTGAGGATCTAAGCCAAGGATCCTTCAGCAGGAAACAAAAAGGTGTTTGCAAGGGCACACTTCAACACACACACCACTGTGCATTCAGATCACAAACACTCAGAGTGTTACATAGCACGCAATAAAGAAGAACCACCACCTCAAGGAAGAAGATCCATTCACTTGTTTTTCAGATCTGTTAAGTTGCAAAGACTTAAGATTCAAATCCAAAGCGATATTCAAAGTTAAGATTTTTCCAAGCCCTACTGAAATGCCTCGTTTAAACACGCCCCCATATATCTACGTCACTGTGTGGGAAGATTTGCGTAACACCGCCCAAATGTTCACACAAGGAAAAATGGCGTAACTTTTATTCTTGCTGTAGTATTGTTGCCGCCATGTTGTGGAGACGCTGTGTTTCATTGTGAAAGTGTAACTACTTTGTTACACCATTGGGGAATTCATGGCCGGGTGGTTTTGAGAGTTTGACTCCTAACCCTAGGGTTGTGGGTTTGAATCTCAGGCCGGCAATATCACGACTGAGGTACCCTTGTGCAGTAGGGCACTGAACCCCCAACTGCTCCCCGGGTGCCGCAGCATAAATGGCTGCCCACTGCTCCAGGTGTGTGTTCATTGCTGTGTGTGTGTGCACTTTGGATGGGTTAAATGCAGAGCACGAATTCTGAGTATGTGGCTTTCAAAAGAGGACAATATCTGCCTTGTCATGCCTCGAGCTGATCCATGCCCAGCCAGAGTCCAGCCCGGGGTTGTCAAACGTACTGGCCACAAGCTCCTTCATCGAATCCGCAGTTCCAACTTTGTAAGGACAGTCTGGCACTTCTGACTCACACACTGTAAGTATGTTTTTTTTATATTGAAAGGATTTGCCACTGATGATTCAAACACAAGTTTTTAGTAGTGTAGAGTAGCGCTTGTTGTTTGTCGTTTCTCCGATCACAAATGCAGGCATGGTTTTATGTTTACGTGGCACGATACTTAATACAACGTGTAAAAACACAGTATAAGTCATTATAATCAGTAATTACTGCATGTCCCCACTCGATGCAACAAATGGCTCATTTGTAATGGGTTTTATTGGATTTGTCTCATAACACAGAGCCAGAGCATAACAATATAGCAGGGGTTTAACATTTCCGTCACATGCTTCAGAAATTCAGCCAATCACAACGCACTGGATAGCTGGCCAATCAGTGTACACCTCACTTTTCAGAACGATGAGCTTTGTAAAAATTGACGCATTTTAAAAAGACAGGGCATAGAGGAGAAACAATAATGTACAGTGTGGAAAATAATGTTTTTTTTTTTTTTTTTTACCTTAAACTGCATAAGCACATTTCATTACACCAAACATAATATTCTTTTTAACAACTTCATATGACCCCTTTCAGATGTTCTGAATGATTGCAAGGTGGTTGCAAATGATGTTCTAATCTCTCCAGAGATGACTCTAGATAAAACTTTGTTGAAAAACCCGGTATACACTATCTTCTGCATGCCTTTTGTTGTCTGATTGATAGTTCAGGACTTTTAGTACAGTTCTAAAACCTGTTCTCTTGAGGTCATGCCACACATTGTTCTTGCAGTGTTTACACAAAGTAAATGTGTTAATAACTTTTATTTTGTTACTATATATTTCAACATGAAAAATTACTGGACTGAAGCAACTTACAGTACAGTAGGTGATTATCCATACCTCACATCAGTTTAAAAAAAAATGGATGATTCATTGTAATAAGTATTTGTTCAGTTAAAGACTAAACATAATAATGGAACTATTGGAAATAAAAATATGGATTTGGTGTGAAAATTCTGGGTGTCCAGCATTGATAAGACCCCTCACATCTGTGAAATCATTGAAAACAGTGTGGAGCGGTAAACCATATAACCACACATCAGAAGTTCACATCATTTCTGCGGTCCCTCAATCTCTAGAGCTCATGCCTAAATCACTTCTGTCCAGCGTTCAGCTTTTTCTCACAAGTGCTCCAGACGCTGGTCTTTCAAATCTGTCCAGTTTCCTGTGAAGGAGGCTCTGAGTCCCTCATTTGAGGGGAATTCTATTTGAGCCTCAAGGGAAATGTCTTCGAGGAAAATAACTGGTCTTTTTAGTTTCACAATGGATTAGATAAGGAAGGACTACTTAAGCAACATCCCTGAATGGCAGGTTAGTGCCAAAGCAGACATCACATTCCCTGAATGGATTTGAGGAGTGACATCTTTATCAGGCGTGGACATAGATGGAGACCTGAAAGGGTCACCCCATTCCAGAGGCTTCTTCGTCATGGCTCATGTCACCAGCCGTCCAATCAGAGCTGCTGATGGGTCATGACCTCATCGTTCTTCTTACTGCAGCTCTATTATGACGAGAGACCAAGAGGAGTCACTGCTTGCTCATGCGGTGCATGTAGGATGGAAATGGCAGCGCTATGAATATGTAGGAGTGAGACTGAAAAGTAGACTCCTTTTGGTATATTAAATGTTACTGAAATATGGATGTGTTTTTCTCACAGTCCTCTGCTTACGTCTAATTAAGTAAATCAATCAAAATAGGCTATATGTCTGCCTTTCAAGTTTTGATTCACATTTGTGAGTTCATTCAGCTGAGACCCCCTGCTCCACTGTTTCACCTGAGTTCTGAATGTGAATTCAGAGTCTGTATTGAGTGTAAAGCATTACATATTATGTGCCGCAAAATAATGGCAAAATGTCTTTCCAATGAGTCGTCGACTTTTAAGAGCCGGGGTGGGGGGTATTTTTGGTAAAATAAAGCCATACAGTGAAGAGGGTGAGGTCTAACCTCAGTTTAACCTCTAAAAACTTGACTCATAATCTAACACATTTAAAACTTATTCATACAGTATAACTCCAAACAAAAGATTCAAGATGAAACTACAACCAATTTACAACTGCCATATCTGTAATACAGCATCATCATCATACTTTTCATCATACATCATATGTTTTAGGAGTGTCTTACTGTCAATAATCTGTAGACACATGTAAAATTTGTTTTATCCTCTTTACTACAAACTGATTACATTTTTAAGCCAAGGTTATGTCTTCTTAATGATGATTCTGGCTTTTGTATTTACTCAATACAAATAGCCCAATTCACAAACAAATGACTTTTGTAGAACTCAGAGGATTCAATAAAGAACTAAGAACTATTTTCCAACAAGAACTAAATAAAACCAAACAAAAAGCCAATGAGCTCTGATTTGCAATATCAAAAAAAAAAAAATTATTCATTTTTACTTTGCTTTGTAACAAATTAAACAAAATCTTTTTTTTTCTTTTTAATGCATCAAGCTAGATTTCAAGATCTTTCATCAATTATCCTAATCACAAAGCCCTTGACCTACCAACCCCACATTCATTAAAAATGCCTTAAAAGGATTTTCGATAGAAGCGTTGCATTAGGCCAGGCATGATACTTATCAGTGTGATAAATCAGTCAGCCATGTGTCTCACAGCAGACAGGTGTGTCAACCTGAAAGTTGCTCCATTCAACCCCCTAATCAAACCAACCGTCACATGAACAAAGCCAAAACAAAAATAAGCCAGGAAGTTGGGAATGATTGACTCACTATGTAACTAGCCATATTATATCTTCTTCATGTTTACGCTTGTAAATCAACAACTGTTGATTGTATTTGCTTAGTAAACTGCGTCAATATCAGCATTAAGACTCCTGATCCCCTCCTTTCACTGCTGAAACTGTAGATTATTTCTGAGTGCTCCCCAAGGGCTGGATACACCCTGGTGTTTTTGCCAGATCGACATACAGCAGGAGCTTTGTGCAAATAGAATGCCAACCTGCAACAGGACTCTTAATGGCATGTCTTAATCCAGTCAAACTAGATTGGTTTAGTGTTTGATCTGCCAGTATCTCTCAACACATTCTCAGAGTCTTAAATTACATTTGAAAAATAAAATAAAAAACACAAATCTCACTTACCAGTTCTTTGTAAATAAAATGTGTTCATTTAATATTTGAGAGCTATTGTTACACTTTTATACAAGTGAATATTTTATAGAAGTGGGGTTACTTTAAAAGAAAAGTTTTGGATACACATACTGTGCTTTAAAGTATTGGTTATTTATATGTTTTTGAAAGCTGATGTATGGAAAGTATGTGTCATGATCTGGTCACTGAACTTCGGTTAATTCACCACCAGAGGTCATCATCCACACTACACAGTACACCCTGGACTACATTTCCCATGCTCCATTGTACCAATCACAGTCACCTGATAACAATCACACATGCACCTGAGACCAATTACACACACACACACACACACACACAGCACAATCAATCAGACAAGCTTTATAAGCATTGGACATCCTTTCACACACTGCTGAGTATTGTTCTGCACATATCCCTCTCATAGTATTAGCTGCAATACCAAGCCATTCCGTGTTTGTTTTCATAGTCTTGTCTCGTTTTATAGTTTTCATAGTCTTGTTTTGTTTTATAGTTTTCATAGTCTTGTTTCAGTTTCTCGTTTTCATAGTCTTGTTTTAGTTTCTCTTTTCATAATTTAGTCTTTTTTCTGCCTTGCCCTTTTTTGTGTTTTGACCCTTTTCACTGGATACTGGATTACCCCTCTGGATATTGTTAGCTCATCAAAGACCCACGCTTGCCTCAGAAATATTCTTTGTCTTGCTCTCTATATACCTGTTTGCCAGTGTTTGACCCATGTCTGTTATGACCACATCTCTGTCTAATAAAAGCTTGCACATAGATCTGCACATCTCAACTCGTCAGCCCCGTTAGAGTATGGAAAAAAAACACCATGGAAGTCAGTGGGGACCATCAACTGTTTAGTTACCAACATTCTTCAAAATATATTAATACTATTATTAATTATACTAAAATGCATATGTTCCACATAAGAAATAAAATTCTATACTTTTGGCACAACTTGAGGTTTTTCATTTTGGCCTGTAATAGTTAAAAAAGCTGTTGATGTGCTGCTGGACAGAGGAAGGAGGTTGTCACTGAGAAATGATTGACTGAAATCAGTGAGAGTAATGAAGTCAGTGATGTCAGTGTGAAATGGTCAGCCTTCATATGTATGCAAAGGAAGTTGTATGGAAAAGGAAGGAACATGTCCAGAGTAATAGTCTGGAATGTGGTGCGAAGGTCAAAGTCTCTGTACACAAGCAGCTTATAAATTCTTGTGTTATTGATGTGAGAAATGTTAGACATGGGAATCTTGTAACAGATGTTCACTGGAAGGTGGAAGAGAGTTATATGAGATATATCCAAGATATTTAACATCAAACTAGCGCGTTCTCAAACTAATTACCATCAGCTTCTATTTTCGTCCAAGGGCTTGTGTTGTGAAATTTGAACCACAATGCCCTGTGCAGTCTGTCCCCTTGTGGTACATTTAAGAATTATTACAGGCAAACATTCCTCATGCCCTGTAAATGAACCTTTTTAAAAAGCAATTTTGGCTGCATTGCTGGGAATCTGGCTGAACTCGGATAAGGTATTAGATAAATCAAGTCTGAGAGCTGATGACTGAAGTTCTACATCATAACAGAGTTTTTAATCAGAGCATGACCGAATTTCTAAGCAGGCCTTAAATTAGGCAGTTCAATCCTAAAATGTTTCCTCTTGAGCCAAATATCTGCTGGCCCAGACAAGTGAGACCCAATGTGATTGAAAAACCATCATCATCATCCTAATTATTCTTATTAGTAGTAGTAGTGGTAGTAGTATTTGTTGTTGTTGTGTGTGTAAAGTAATAATAATAATACACAATACTATATAATAATATAAAACACAGTTAACACAGTTAAATTCCAATATCATAATATATATTGGGTAAATTCACTGATTCACTGCATTCCCATGAGTCCACCAATGGACGCAAATGCATTTGCTATTTAAAAAAAAAAGAATTTGTAGAAACTAAATACTTTATATGTAGTGCCAGCCTAGATTTTTTTAAACATTTGAATGTCTCTGATTCTCACTGAGGCTGCATTTACAGTAGAAACAGGACCATTATAATTTAAAAATGTAATTCATTCCTGTGACGCAAAGCTGAATTTTCTTCATTTGTCCTCAGTGTCACATGATCCTTAAGAAACCATTCTAACATCTTGATTTATCATTTATTATTATTAGCAATGCTGACAATAGTTATTAATTTATTAATAGCTACCTTTTCTGAGGAAACTATGATTATATTTTCAGAATTCTATGATGAATGGAAATTAATTTAAATATAAATATTAAGAACATTATCAATATCTTTGCAGTCAGTTTTGATGAATTTATTGCATCCTTGCTGAATAAAAATATCAATTTCTTTACATTCTGAATGATTGTACAGACTTTTGCCTAACTATTTAGTCAAAAAAAAAAAAAAACAATTGTGAAGGAATTATTTTGGAACAATTGCTAGTAAATTTTTACAAACAAACAAACATCAGTAACGTTGATTTAAATGTAATTTTGAAGTAGAAAGACTGAAATAGTATTTTCTCTTAAAACATATCAGGAAAACGTTTCTTTTGTCTTGGCTCATTTCTTCAACCATTTCCCAGGTTCATTTTCAAGTTTAAATAGGAACCAAACCATTTTCATTTAAAGGGGGCAAACACAAATAACAGAGCATTTTGGCTCATACCCTAAAAGTGTCCATTTCAAAAATGTGTAAAAAAATTATCTGTGGGGTATAAAACACCACATACACACTCTATGGATGTCAGAGAGAAATTAAAAAAATATGATATCAATGCATTTTGTGGCATCTTTAACTTAGTGTTACTGTAGCTTAGTTGGTAGAGCATTGTGTCAAGCGCAAGGTTGGGGGTTTGATTCCCCGGGAACACGTGATATGTAAATATTGATAGCCTGTATTCACTGTAAGTCGCTTCGGATAAATTTCTTTTCAGGTTTTAGATTATTTTTTGCTCATAGTCCAGGTAAACTAAAGACTCCTGTGGCCCAGTGAGGTCATTTCAGGTCTTTTCATTGAATCAGTTTTCTTGACAGAGACAGATAAGTTTTCTTATTGTAAAAACAAATACATTTTGCTATGAGTTTTACCCTTCTTTTTAGACAGACTGTCTCCAGGTTATTCCTGCTTACCCTAAGAAGTTAGTACACCTCATGTTAAGTGTGTCATCCTGAATCAGACATAACATGATGAAGACCATCTGCAACTTTGTTATCGACACTTGAAGGCTTTTACTATAACCATTAGCAAAAAAACAAAACAAAAAATACCTGATAACCTAAAACAACAGACACAGGCTGACAGAAGAGCGTACACTGTATGCGTTCAGCTCATATTCTCCATACCCCAAAATGGTGCTACGTGATGTGAAGAGACACAAAGGACACAAATTGTTACATAAAGTCATTATTTGTGCTTTCTTCATGTACAAAAAGTATTCAGCTTTTCATACTTTTCTGGACCTTGACAGTGCAATTTACAGTCACAAGCCTCCCGGTTTTCATTCAAAATATCTTAAATGTGACACATTATCCCCCTTTTTACATTATGTAATGCAAGTCTCTGGTGTTCCCAGAATGTGTATGTAAAGTTTCAGCTCAAAATACCCCACAGATCATGTATTATATCATTTTGAAGATGAATCAAAATTCAGAAATCAGAGCACTCGTTTTCTCAGATGCTTGCTGAAAAAGGCTTGCCAAAACAAAGTTACTGGGTTAACCTGTTTCACATTTACAAATGACTTTGCATCAAAAAACAAAACAAAACAAAAAACAGTTAACACAAGGGTGTTTTTAACGCAGTGTCTATGGGAGAAATGGTAAATTTGACATCATTCTCTCTTCTGACTGCAGTTATCAGTCTCTTTCTATTGTTTTCCTTTTATTGAAAGTCACAAAAACACTATCGTGGAGTTTTTTCTTTTGCTTTCCGAACAAATGGGAATGCACAAAATATATTTGTGGTACTCTCCCGTTCACTGCTCTTCAAGTTAACCCAACTATGCTGACTCCTGCTGCTGAGAAACCAACCAGGAAATGTGAAAAGGTCCATGTGTTCAGTCCAATTCAGAAATGCAGTGTATGACATATTTTGCCCTGCATCAAGAGTAATATTACCATACATATTTTATTTTATGTAAGGCTCAAGGTCCAAAAATTTATTACATGTACATAAACATATATATATATATATATTTATATATATATATATATATGTATGGGATTGAGAGGGGGGGGGGGAAAGAGAGATACTGTACATAGAGATGTATATGTGTTACGTGTCAGGGGTTGTTCTCTTCCCCCTTCTGTGGCTTGCTCTGCTGTCTCTCTTGAGTTCTCGCTTTTTGCTGTTATCTTTTTCTTTTAGGGTTGCTGTGGGTCAGTCCACCTGTTAGTCATGGAGGATGTCATTGGGAGACGGCAAATCAGGGACTGTGGAGTCAACTTAAAAGGCCCTCCTGTGACCGGAAGAGGTGAGGGGGCTTTGTGTGTGTTTGGTATTTGTTCTAGCTGTTGTTTGAAGCTGCTGGTTGTTGTTCTTGGTGGTTTGCTAATTTCTGGTGTGTTGTTCCAGATGATGTTCATGATGTCTTGATGTCTGTTTTGGGATGTTCAAATGGCCCAGTAGAAAAGTCTTAGTTAAAAGAAATTGTTTGCCATGAGAGAGAAACAACGATCTGATTAAAAATTTATAAAAAAAAAAAAAAAACATGCAGAAAATATTTAATTATTTATTACTTATAGCTGGGTTTATCATGAATAGACACAATCTTGCATTCAAACATTTTAAACAGCATATTAGCTCTTTCAAGTCAGTGGACGAAACGTATCAAACTTACATTCCCGGGTGAAAAGGCGTGCAACTAAACATCATATCTCACAAAACCAAGAATGTGGTCCTGCCATTAACATTCTTGGCGGGCTGGCATGATCTTATAAGCATGTTATTGAAATCAGAACAAAGCCAGCATTAGCAAGGGAGATATTTAGTTTCATTTGAATTTGTGCCCTGTTCTCACTGTAGCTGATGAGTAACTAAAATGCATTCGGTATTTGTTTATTTATGTCTATTCTTTGTATAATATGGTTATTGCAAGGCCCAGGTGAAATCTGTTGACTACCCATGGAAAAAACATGTGAAAAATAGTCAAACGTGTTAAAGCTGCAGTCGGTAACTTTTGACGCTCTAGCGGTTAATAAACAGAACTGCTTGCGTCTTGCGGAAGAACATCGTAGCCGGAACTACTTCTCTCTGTTTATGTCTATGAAGAATCACAAAGGTACTGGGTTACTCCGCCGCGGTGCCCCTGAAGCAATCTAAAATAGTCCGAATATAAACACTTATTATAGGTGCACCCTAGTGATTCTGGACAATCTAAAAACACGGTTTGGAAAATGGATTCATGGTGTACTCGCTTATTATATACATTTTCCTACATTTTGAACACAAACAAAGTTACGGACCGCAGCTCTGATTGGTTGTTTCTTAACGGGAGCAATGTATTTCTGCAAATGGCAATAGGACCACTGGGAGGAGCCAGAGGAGCTTGATTTTTTTCACAGATTATCTGTCTCATATTCAACTGTCAGGACATAATGACAGGTTTAACAAATATGTAAAAAATATATTTTTACAAAAGTAACCTACTGCAGCTTTAATATTAATATAAGTGTATTGACAGTATGTAGAAAAAAAAAGTTTTATATCCCATCTCCATTCACTGAGTTTTAATCTCACAGTCACAGCTAATGATATGACGTACTGCACAATAAATTCCCATTGTCCTAAATGGGCTTGTTTAGTTTGTCAGATCATTTGTAAAAATAAAGAACTTGCTGTTATGATACCCATCACAGAATGATACATTTTAACTGAACATGTATATGATGGAGAAAGTGATGGCTCTTCCAGAAACAACAGCTCCTGAAGTTGTGGATGTAGTTGTGGAATTACGTACTTATTGTTTCCCCATTAAGTGTCTGGCTTCCTATAATTGTTATTATGGAAATCACATTCCCTGTTGTCTGATATGTCATGTTCAGTTAAAAAAGTTCCTTTTCTTATTTTCTCATAACTAATGGGAAATATTGATTTTAAAAGTAATTGGCAACATGCCACACATAACTACACTATTAGACAATGAAAAACCCCTAACTTAGTAATCAGCTGGGTTGTACAAGTCATTTCAACTGAGATTGCATTTAACTGACTTATCAAGATGGCTTTCATATAACTTATAAAAAAGTTGCTCAACTTATTTTGATGAGTTAATTAACTGCCATGACTGACAATATCATTATTTACTAAAACATTTGCTATGTGCAGTTGACTAATTAAAAAATAAATAAGTAATTTATGTTGCAATTAGTCATGCAAAATAAGGGCAGGTTTCACCACCTAATTTACAGGAACCCACACTGGTGTTGCCTCATCTAAACTGAATTTAATTTTATTTATGCCCACAGGGAACTGTGCACAAAAAAAAAAAAAAAAAAAAAAAAAAATTATATTCTGAACAAAGACTTGTTTGACAGCTGTGTCATGTATGTATTTTGGCCTGTTTTAGACAAAACATGTTGGTTTGTCTGTAAAATCTAAGTCTATTAAAAATTTTCATTTGTCATATTTGGCTTAAATATGAAAGTTTATTTTTTGTTCAGTTCAATAATAAAATGCTAAAATAGATTATTACACGCACGTATTTAATCATCAGTTTACAATAATAACCATATATGTCTAACAAAGGAATGCATAAGTACACGGTTTACAAGAGCCTTTCAAGATGAACATGTTCATGTATTTTCTCATCTGGGAAAACAAAAAATGTTTGACAGTGACCTTCAGACCAGAGGTTCAGTTCTCTCCTGGGGTGAGCGGCATTACATGAGTAATGAACAGCTGTGGTTCCTCCCGAAAGCTTTTAAAAATAGTGACCAGTTAATAAAGGATCTTAGACATTTTGTATTTGAGGCTTGAGCACATCAAAATACACAGGGTACACAAAGCTGTCTGTGCCCCTGTAAGCAAACGCAAAACACATCAGTCTGGAATCATTAAACCAACCTTGATTATATAGACATCACATCAGTAAAAAAAAAAAAAAAAATAAATAAATATATATATAAAATTTAACACTTATTGTAAAGTGTTACCTTAATATTAAATAGCTTGATACTGATGATTCATTGTAAAAGTGGCGGTTTCTCAATTTTTTTCATTCAACCAGTGTTACACTAGCTTCCACTATTCTAGACTGTTTGTGCTGCCTCTAAATAGTCCAATCAGCGTTGAGTCGCGTTCTGTGTAGTACCGCCCCTTTTTGGGTGATTTCTGTCAAACTGGGAATTGCCCTAAGTGCTCTCATAGACTTCCATTCAAATATATATTTTTTTGAACCACAGGCACTGCAATCAGGGGGGCAGGGTTTCATATTTTATTGGAGCTCCCCGGGCACCGCCATTGGCTAGTGGACCCCCCACCTGCTGTTACCATTCCATTGACTCCCCTTCATTTTGGTGTCACTTTGACAGCGAATAACTTTACATCTGAGGCGTTTAAAGACTCCATTTGTCTATTCATTATTTCTAAAGAAACACTAAAATGTATAAAAGGCTCCATTACCTTGTATCTTCCATTATGTTCCCGTAGAAGCAGTTTTTGTAAAAATAGGCTAACGATTGCGTCATAACCTGTGACTCTCTGTCGCGCAGTAAAGAAATTACCATATGGACAGGAGGAGAAGCTCGCAGGCAATCTTTTACTGTCTATGAGTCAATCGGGGGGATGTGGAGGCATAAAGTCAAGGGAGAAGCCCATAAAACACTTACCAAAATTTGCTCCTGTTCACGCTCGCCGTCTTTGAAAGATTCGGTGGGTGATTTCTCTTTGCACAGACTTACTATTATCAGACAGGTTGCTCACGCCACATCTACGTCATCAAGCTCAGTTTGAGTCTGCGCAGTACGCCACGATCCCCAGGAAGTGTGTGCTTCTAATTGACTTCACCTGTCTCCGTTGAATCCAATGGGGTCGCTGCGTCAATTTCTTGTACTGTCTATGGCTGCATCCGAAAACTCAGGCAGGTAACTTGCGGCCTCGCTGTCGTATCAGGCAATGACTTTGCAGGCAGCGTTTTTGCACGAAGGCACCTCACGAAACTGATTTTGGACAGGCTTCTGAGGCAGCGTAATGATTTAATGATACCCCCCCCCCCACCCACCAAAAAAATTGGCAGCCACTGCATTGTAATAAGTATTTGTTTAGTTAAAGGCTAAAAAAATAATAATTAAACTATATTGGAACTAAAATATGGAGATGGTGTGAAAAGTCTGGGTGTCCAGCATTGATAAGACCCCTCACATCTGTGAAATCATTGAAAACAGTGTGGAGCGGTAAACCATATAACCACACATCAGAAGTTCACATCATTTCTGCAGTCCCTCAATCTCTAGAGCTCATGCCTAAATCACTTCTGTCCAGCGTTCAGCTTTTTCTCACAAATGCTCCAGACGCTGGTCTTTAAAATCTGTCCAGTTTCCTGTGAAGGAGGCTCTGAGTCCCTCATTTTAGCCAAATTCTATCTGAGCCTCAAGGGAAATGTCTTCAAGGAAAAGTTTAGTTTCACAATGGATTAGATAAGGAAGGACTACTTAAGCAACATCCCTGAATGGCAGGTTAGTGCCAAAGCAGACATCACATTCCCTGAATGGATTTGAGGAGTGACATGTTTATCAAGCGTGGACATAGATGGAGACCTGACAGGGTCACCCCATTCCAGAGGCTTCTTCGTCATGGCTCATGTCACCAGCCGTCCAATCAGAGCTGCTGATGGGTCATGACCTCATCGTTCTTCTTACTGCAGCTCTATTATGACGAGAGACCAAGAGGAGTCACTGCTTGCTCATGCGGTGCATGTAGGATGGAAATGGCAGCGCTATGAATATGTAGGAGTGAGACTGAAAAGTAGACTCCTTTTGGTATATTAAATGTTACTGAAATATGGATGTGTTTTTCTCACAGTCCTCTGCTTACGTCTAATTAAGTAAATCAATCAAAATAGGCTATATGTCTGCCTTTCAAGTTTTGATTCACATTTGTGAGTTCATTCAGCTGAGACCCCCTGCTCCACTGTTTCACCTGAGTTCTGAATGTGAATTCAGAGTCTGTATTGAGTGTAAAGCATTACATATTATGTGCCGCGAAATACTGGTAAAACGCCTTTCCTATGAGTTGTCCTCGCTGGCTTCATTTATTCAAGTATCGACTCTTAAGAGCACTTTTCAAAGGAGCAAGTAGAGGTCGCTGTTTCTAAACTTCTGAGTGAAAGTGATATAAAATGTGTTTTTATTTTCTTTCCGTTGCAGCTGTTGGCGTACTGATATTCCATTCTGAAAAATACGACATTTATTACAGTTTTAGTTTAAAAAGTAGTTTAAATGATCAATGTGTTCGTTTCTGACTACTAACGTTTTGAGACTTGATTCTTAAAACTTTTGATAGCGTTTAGTTTGGTATCTGATGGCATTTCTGTATGTTTTGAGTGGAGTCGTTCTCACTGCTGTAGCCTAGTATTAATAACAGCGTTCATTTTACGATTATTGGGTATTTTGCGACATGCATCTGCATATAAACCAGGACAGAAGATGATTGATTTATACTGAAAATATATGTTCACCATTAAAGGAATAATTCGCCCCAAAATTACAATTCTTTCCTCATCCAAACACAAATGATTTTCTTTCTTCTGTGATCATAAATGTGTGAATTAAAATTCTCTTACTTTGACCAGCAGATGGCAGCAGATCCTTTGTTTTATTTTATTTTTTCTTATAATTATTTTTCTTTAGTGTGTGTGTGTGTGTGTGTGCATTGCACTGTGGATTTGAAATTATGTATATTACCTCAATCATTATATGTTTTCCTCTCTTTTTTAATCACAGTTCACTATTCAGCAGATTCCTCGCAGTGGTGAAGTGCGTCAGTTGTGGAGTTCCTCTGTTTCGAGTTCCTTCAGTGCTCTGATGTCGTCCGTCCCGCTGGTCTTTGGTCTTTAGGCTTCAGCCGGACATGGAGGGTTTTCTCTCCTCTCATTCATTCCCCCATCATGTTTCGGAAATTAATTTCCTCTGTTCTGCAGGCCGTTTGTGTAACGCCCCTCCAGAAATAGCATATTTATGAAACTAAGGGCCTAATGGCAGCCTAGCACTACTTTGAGTACAAAGAGCAATTTATTTAAATGTAAATATACAGTATGCAAACATACTTGGATGTGATGAATATTAGTTTGCATTATCGAATTCGAAAATGTGAAGTAGTCAAGTCATCAAACTTGTCATTTTTCTAGCTTTTTAATACAGTGTGCAGTACAGTACAATAAAGACAGTGGTGTTATCATTTAGCTCAATTATTTAGTTTCAGTTCAGTTCAATAACTATGTCAATATTGCAAATAATGAAACAAGTTCAAGTTATTTATAGGCAGCTCTACAACTGTGTCATTGTTCAGCTCAAGTAATATATTCGATTGTGTTATTAATGTACCATATTGTTAATCATACTTTAATGTGTCTTTAAAGTAAATATCTGTAACAATGTGTGCTTCAGATTAACATTGTAGCATTTTCTGCCCGGTCCACAACCTTGAGAGTTTAAACATCCTGTGCACTGTTTTGGAAAACATAGCTTTTTATAAATATCTCCACCCTCTATTATTTATAGTTCAGATCATCTATAAAATCTAGTCCAAATTCTGTAGTTTTCCTTATGGTTTGGCCAGAGAAGTACAATTTTTAAGTCAGCTGATGGTGTTTTTGAGATAAAACATCACATACACACTCTGGGGACATCAGAGAACAATTTAAAATATTGTATCAATGCATTCTGTGGCACCTTAAGAGGTTTTTTATGGTCTTTGAGGCTGCATTTATTTCATTAAAAATACAGAAAAAAAGAGTAAAATTGTGAAAATAATATTGCAGTTTCATGTAACTGTTTTCTATTTTAATATGCTTTAAAATATAATTTCTATGTTGCAAAGCTGAATTTTTATAAGCCGTTACTCCAGTCTTCAGTGTCACATGATCCTTCGGAAATCATTCATTTATTAGCAATGTGAGAAAATATAAATCTTTTGTAATACACTGCTATTCAAAAGTTTGGGAATTTTTATTTCTATTTTTGAAAGAAATTAATGCTTTTATTCAGTGTTACTGTGATAAAAAAGTGACAGTTAAGATTTAAATAGTAAGAAAAGATTTACATTTTGAATACACACACACACACACACACACACACACACACACTCACACACACACACACACACACACACACACACATATATATATATATATATATATATATATATATATATATATATATATGTATACATACATACATACATATTACTTTTTATTCATCAAAGAATCCCAAAAAAGGTTTTGCAGGTTCCAAATAATAAGCAACAAAATCTGTTTCCAACATTAATAATGAATTGCCATATTTGAAGGATCATGTGACACTGAAGACTGGAGGAATGATGCTGAAAATTAAACTTTGATCACCGAAATCAAAAGAATTTTAAAGTATATTAAAATAGAACACTCTTATTTTTAATTATATTTATAATATTTAATAATATTAATGCTTTTTCTGTATTTTTGATCAGATAAATTCAAAAGTAATAAAAAATCGCACTGATCGGCATTGTAAAGTTGCACTAAATGAAAATGAAACATGTTGCCTTGGCCACTAGTCGAAATAAAATACATTAAAAAAAAATTCGAGTCAGAAAATAGAATTTAAAATATCTTCGTTTGAAAGTTATACAGGTTTAATACAACTTGAGGTTGGGTAAATGATTTTTTGTGTGAACTCTCCCTGCTTTAAACAAAACAAAGCAGTAGTTGTTGTCACACAGCAGCACTGGGAATGTTTAAGCAGGTGATAAAGATGTATTTTTCCTTCAGCAGATGATAAGACTATCGCATTACTGCTGGAAGACTGTCTGCTGTATAAGCAAACACTAATCCTGCTGTTCCTCTGCTTATTTTCAGCAAGAACCAAGAGAGAGAGAGAATCGCTGGGAAAACTCTCAAAGACAGATAAAGAAGTGAGGTACGGGGTTGATTTAGGAAAAGAGAGAGGGATGGGCAGCGTTTAAGCCCTTTTCAAGGAATGATCTGCTGTTCAGGGCCTCTTTCTCTCTCTCCTCCTCCTGTGGTTGTGTAATGAAGGCTTGTGAGGGGAGCAGCCGAGGGGTCTTGTTCTCAGGAGGTGGCGAGACCTGACTGGCTCCTCGGCCCAGCTGCTTGACTACTCTCACATGTCCCTGTGGGGGCGGAGCCAAGCAGCATCAGATTTCTGCGTTACCGGGGGAACCGGCTGAGAGGAGGCGGAGCATGACTAAGCAGCCGGTGCTGCAGTGCTAGAGCAGCAGAGCTCATAGGTCAGAACAAACCAGCCTAATCTCTGACGGATGAGAGACCATGCTAGTGTTCTGTTAATCTCTATAATTAGCATTTACCTCTGTCCTCATGCTGATGTCACTTCCCACTTTTCCAGTCAGCTGAATTCATTTAATGAGTCTTTTTTTCTTTTTTTGACTTGCATCTGTTGTCACGCTTTAGTTTCATGTTAAAAGAGTTTTGTTAAACTTAGATTTTGCCTTAAATTCAAGTAATAAACTGGAAATAATTAAGAAAATTGTTTATTTAAATTAATTATATAATCATGTATGTACTGCTTTATTATAAAATCTTGAATGTATTTTTTTGTGTTTGCTTGTGTCTGTATATATATATATATAAATATATATATATATATATATATATATATATATATATATATATATATATATATATATATTATATTAGCTTTTATCTTTATATTTTTAGTTTTCATTAAAAATTTTATAAATTTTTGTCATTTTACAAATTTTGCTCTGTATCATTTTTAGGAGTCTTTTTATATTTTTATTTAACATTAATTTATTTTTATTTCATAAATATATTCATTTAGATTTTACTATTTTTTTTTTATAATTCAAATCAATCTGCCAAGGCTACATTTCTAATTTTCATGTAGGTTTTCATCCAGTATTTATATTTAATTTTATTTAATTTCAACCTATTTTTATTATCAAAACTATTATTTAATTATTTTACTTAACATCACTTTATCATTCTTCAATGCTAGCTCATTTCTCATTATTGTTATATACTATATAATCAGCCTTTCTGGACACAATTATTATTATAAACAATTATTTTAATTTTAATTATAATAATAAACTATATATATATATATATATATATATATATATATATATATATATATATATATATATATATATATATATATATATTGTGATATCCACCTGCATATATTTGTTATAATATATAATACATGTTTATTTTTATTTTTTTCGTTGTTCATTTGGAATGTGAAATTACAATATAAGTACCAGGTAGCCTTTGATCCGTTGCACTGCGGCAGCAGGATTTCCTTTTTAGTCCAGCAGACAATGTCTAAGATCTTCTTTAGGGGGTCCGGCACCCCTATTGTATCTGCGCGGTGAGGGATCGTCCTTCAGCATGACTCAAATGTCAGCTGTTTGTTTTAGCCAAACTTGAGCATGTCAGTGTAGGGCTGGGGCCTGCGTGTCCACATACCAGAGCGCAGATGGGGGAAATGGGGGGGTCAGGTCTGAAATCCAGAGGTGAAGAGGGGGGTGGATTCAGTCCTCTTTTAGCCATAAAAGGAAATAAGTGCGTCACGGGTCCTCATGAGCTCCAGATGTGTCAGCACAAGCCAAGTGTCTCGGCCTGATTCCGCATGCCGTGAGGAGCAGTCAATAATACCACTGTTCAGTAATTACATCTCATGTTATACCGTCAGTCCAAAGTGCGCACAGTTTAATATTGTTTTAATAATATATTTCAAATCAGCAATAAAACTGATAACACAAATATGTTATATTTTGCTTCTTTGCCTTATATTATGCATAATTTTTTTTGAGCATCAATATATGTATATTAAATAAATTTAATTCATACAGCTACTATATTCAGAGTGCCACGATCTTGTCAAGATCATCTTTCAATAATTAAATTCCAATCAGCAAGGAAAAAGATGCTGTCGATTGTATATTTTTTGCATGTTTGGCTTCAATCACACAGACACACACATAAAATATATATTTTTATGTTACAGTAAAAATGTTCTAAAGTAATCAAACAGGTTACGAATCAGAAAGTGTAGATGTAGTGTAGGGATTTGCTTTCCTGCTTTACTGATCCACTGTAAAAAAAAAAAAAATTATATATATATATATGTGTGTGTGTATGTGTGTGTGTGTGTGTGTGTGTGTGTGTGTGGTGCAGTTTTCCATATTGATTTTTTACAGGTGTTTTATCTTTATTTTGAATTTTACACTTCATTGCATTATCTTTTATAGGGTTAATGGAAATGTCCGTAAAAAATAATGGATGACATGGCAGAAAATTAACTGTATATTTTCTGTTATCATTTATTCATTTATTTAATTATTTCCCAGTGTATATTGAGATGTACAGTTTCTCACATTTCTTTTCTGTATCACTGCCTTAGACTCACTTTGACAAGTTAACACTTGAACTGACACTAAATTAGTTTTGAGACATCTTGATAAAACTATTCTGCACAGAAATTCACCTTCCGCAATCTGATTGTGGGGGAAATGCATTCAGTTTCGTGAGGGAGTCTAGCTGTGACACAAATCCAAAATGCAAAAGAATACGGGAAAACTATTTGAAGAATCTGTGCTACATAGCTTTTGTGTGTGTGGAGGAGGAGGTTGTTACGATTTACAATAACAAATAATGGGGTCTGCCTTTGTGTGCTGGACGTCCCTTCACATTCCACAGAGACTCCTCACTGATCCTGAGTTTTTTGTTCGACTACATCTCCATATGTTTCATCTTAGCCTTATTTGGAAGCGAAGAAAGCTCTGTGGATAGATCATAAAACAAGATCTGCATGTTAGAATATGTTAGGATCTGCATGCAGAGAAATAGTGTTCATAAACAAGCAATCCTAATCACAAATCTAATGCCAAACCATGATAACGTGGAAAATGTAATATAAGCAATAATATACAAAAGGGCAGGCAATAAACAACACAATACAGTTTATCAAAATAACAACTTCATTCTATAAATAATATAAAGTAAATAAACAAATTAAACAACACGTGCATGCATATATGCATGTATATTGTATGTATTTATTATTTTATCATAATCTAAAATGTGTTATATACAGTATGTAATTTATATGTAACATACATTATTTTAAAATATATATAATTTAATTGTGTATTATTTATTTTATATAGCTTACTCAAAATATATTATATATATTAATATACACATTTATAATATAAATTATATTTCAATGTTTTATAGAATTTTTATAACAGTACATAATAAATAAATGTTTTGTGTTTGTGTGTGTGTTTGTAATACATATTTGTAATTAATATACATATTTATAATAAATAATAAATAAATAAATATTTATATATATATACACACAAATGTAAATTAAAAGTTGAAAACATAAGATGCTGCCATTCTTGCAGTAAAAAGCACAGGCTGGCAAAATATAGCCAACCTTTTACTCTGTTACTGTTTAACAAAACTCAGAATGAACTTGTCTGTCATTTATAGCCGTGACACCTGCAATCTTGTCTGTGCTGACTCATCGGAAGCCTGAGAAGCCTGGGAACAGTTTAATCTCATCTGGAGCTCCTCTGAATGATGTGAGGTAATAAAGTTGGCTCACAGAAGTTTCGATGACCTCATTAGTGATTACACCTCAGCACCTGTACACGTCCTCACCTGTCGGTGCAGCTGTGACACGAACATGTCTCACAGTGATGTCATCACAGGGACAATGACTCTATAAGGCCTTTGATTTATGAAAATACTTCAGTATTAGTGTATAATCCCCACTGGCTTTAAATAAGCAGCAGTTTAACATGCACTGGCCATTAACAGATATTGATGAGATATTCACTTTGCTTGAGCACCGTGTTTATGTGCAGTGGAAAGTTTTGGACTAACGTTCTGTTAATTATAACAGTTAATTATATTTTATTTATTTTATATTTTATTTTTAACCAATTTTAGATCTTTAGCTTTGTAAAGACACTGTATGAAAAAAGTTATATGAAATATGAATATGAAAATGATTACAAAAACTTGTCTTTTAGCTTGTTTCCTAACACTGACTTTTGGAGATAGTTAAAAAAGACAATGTTTGTAAATGGATTGCAATATTAATTCAACTATTGCTATGTTCATTCAGATTGATTTTTTGAATGAAGACAAACTTGGTGGAACCGTATATAGCTGATGTGTTTTAGTTTTTATGATTGCTAATGCCAAGTGTTTGAGACAATGCAGAAGAGGCTAAAAAAGAGAGTGATTTAACAAAAAGAGGTTTGATAAAAACAAGCGGTTTTCTTTGATGCACATTCAGCACCCCGCTGATCCAATAGCCCCAAAATGGTGTTTTTCGAACGTTTGATTTATGTCGTGTTGAAGTTTCACACAATGGCCATTTAAATTTGCTCCACTCTGATGACGGACTCAAATAGCGCTCTGACAGCTTGGCCTGTGCCCATAGCAAACGCTCGCCAACCTCTGTACACAATCCAGCAGCCTTCAGAGCTGAAGTCAGCGTCTCTCTGTTGGGTGACAGTGATGTCATTCACCGAAGTGAACTCACAGGTGTGTGAGAAATGTAAATACGGGCCGAGACAGATCGCCCACCTGCTGCTTTATCCCTGCCCATCCTCATCACTCATCTGCCTCCAGGTGCAGGATGGGAAATGGAGTGTCTTAAACCGTTTGGAAACTGGCAGTAATGTAAATCCGAGCACCGGTGGGCCTTGAAGCGGACAGAAATGAACTGAAGCATATGTGAGTGGAAACGTCCATCACCTCTGATGTTCTCACGTTAGTCGTTGTCCTCGGTTCCTGCCACATATCGGTTTCAGCTCTGCGCAGACAGAGGCTGGATTTTTCCAATGTTAATGTGTCTGAGCAGTCGGTGTAAGATGATTTCTCCAGACCCCATGGCTCGTCTCCACCGAAGTCTGACTGCCTTCCTGTGCCACTCACTGTCTCCAGTTTTGAACCAGAAAGCTCATATTTCTCCAACTCAGAGGACTCTGTACTTTATGCTGGCTTCTTGCTGCTGTTGTGTCTTAGTCTATATTTATGAAATGTTCATTGTTAGTTGTTCATTAATTGAATATTTAAATATAAAGTGATGTTTTTGCTTATATTTTTAAGCAAGTGTGTGTTTGTGTTTCAGGTGCTGTGTAATGGTCCAGGGACGTGTGTCCCACTGTGTGCCACTGGGCTGCTCCTGGGCATCCTGGGACTAAAAAGGGTCTTGATCATCTATGTGGAAAGCATCTGTTGTGTGGAGACACTGTCTCTATCCGGGAAGATCCTCTACTACTTTTCTGACTACTTCTTTGTGCAGTGGGCATCACTGAGAGACAAATACCCGAAGGCCGTCTACTCAGGGAGACTGGTGTGAAGAGAAATCCCTTTCTGTAGACTTTTTCATGTCTTTATGATTTCGTATTTGTATTGAGAATTACATGCATTTTGATGCTGTTCTTCACATTCGATTCATTCCTATGCAGTTACTGATGTGCTAAGTACACAACTATGACAACTATCTCAGAGTTTTGTTTTTTTCAGCCAGACGGTCATGATAGGCTGATGAAATGTCCTGTTCTACACACCTGCTCTGCCTTTTACGCCTCTGAAAGTCAACAAAATTAAAGCGAGCAAAGTTTATACACGCGCACCACTGCATGCTAAACAATATTTGTCTTTTGATCACAGGTTTGTCCATTTCAAGGTTATGTTATCAGTCAGTTAAATGGAAGACTTTTTTTTTTTATTTAGATTTTGACACCTCATTCTTTTTCCTCAGCATTCCTGTGAAATATTTTCCAGCTCACTATGCATTTGAGCGCTACTTCATTGTCTTCCTGTGCTGGTATGTGGTTCAAGAGGAAATTGTGTGAATTATAGACAAAACATAGAGAAAAGATGGAAAATCTGTGATTCCAGCGGTAGTTTTTTTTTATTTTATGGCCCTGTACTCATCTGTTCATCTTGTTACTAGAGATGAGACGGCACTCTAAAACCTGTAGCATGAGGTTTCTTTTGTGTCCCAGAGCAAGTTCATATGGAATAATTCACCCATAAATTATCGTTTTAATTCCCCTCAGGCCTATCAACATGTAGATGACTTTGTTTATTCATCCCAACAGATTGGGAGAAATGTAGCATTACAACACTTGCTTGTATTACAACACCAATGGATCTCTTGCAGTCAATGGGTGCCGTCAGAATGAGAGTCCAAACAGGTGATAAAAACACAATGATCTACAAGAAATCCACACCACTCCAGTCCATCAGTTATCATCTTTTGAAGTGAAAAGGTGACCATTTATGGAAGTCTTTATAGTGAAGAACATGAATCCATATTGAGTCTGAAATTATCTTAAAACTGTAAAATATTAAACTTGCTTACTGACCTCAGTTGTATCTCTAGTCATAAATTCTCTAGAGTCTTATCTGGAAACAATTCATTGTTTAATCTCTCACTGGCTGATACCATCATCAATATAGTCAATATCTTTCCCAGTCGATCTGACAGAATCTTCATTAAATTTCATTCTTATATTTAATGTTGCATTTGATTTTTAGCTGACAAAGGGCCTTCAGCGTCTGATAAAATAGGTCATGTTGTCAGATAAATCACAAAGCGAAGCTCAAAACTTTCTGGCATTTTGTTTGTATCTATGTAATTAGAAACAAAATCAACCTTAGAGAAAAAGTCTTTCTTCATGCTGCACAGGTTGAGTGACAGCAAGAGATACTGATCTCCTCAGACAAACCACCTCCATGATAGTTGTTTTTTTCCTCATGTTGTTTTCACTTCAACCTTTCAGACAAAAATAACCCTGACATCAGAGCCCCACCCAGCACGTCACACTCAAAGCATCAACTGGTCATTTCAAGCTACTTGACAATACAGAACATGAAACACAAACTGGATCTGTACACTTAGCCTGTGTTGTGTGTTTTATGTTAGACATTGTTGATGGATTGATTTCTGCTGATAAATTGTGGTTACTGGCATTTTACCATACCATAGTTACCGTAAAGGTGTCGTCTTATTTGCTTTTTTATTCTGTATTATGCAGACTTTATGCACTTTTGGTTCACTTCTGTTTCTTTAATTGTTTTATTATTATTATTACTATATGCTAAATAAATAAAGTGACTTGCCCCCATGGTTAATGTTAGTTTGGGCCATTAGTAACACTAACAATTACTGGAAAAATATTTAATTTTTAGCTGACCATTAGTGTATATGTAATGTGTGTGTATATATATATATATATATATATATATATATATATATATATATATATATATATATATATATATATAGATAGATAGATAGATAGATAGATAGATAGATAGATAGATAGATAGATAGATTTATACATATATACATATATAGATATAGATATATATTTATATAGCATTTATTATTTATTAATTTAATATCTCTCTCTCTCTCTCTCTCACACACACACACACACATATAGTTTTTTTTAATTAATCACTATTATTGTTCCGATTATTATTATAGTATTATAATAATTGTTGTTGTTATTTAGATAATATGATTTATCATTTGTAGTTTAGTTTAATATATTAATATTTGAATACACCTCATTCTGATCTGTTGAGTAATAATGTTTGTAATAATAATAAAATAAAATAAAAGTTAACAGTGAAATGCTTATTCTGTTGTTGCCGCTAGCAAACACAGAATTGAAAAAAGACAAAGAAAGGATTATTACACCATACAGCTGTAGAGATAAGCCACAGTTCCAAGTAATCTGAAACTCGGTCAATAGTTTTGCCAGGTGATCTATTACTTTCGCCTGTGGCGCCCAGTAGAGCCAGAGAAACAATGGACGGTTTAATATGCAGAAGCGAGGCTTCTGATTGGCTCTAGCTGCGCGTCAGTCTTTTAGCTCCACCTCAAATCCGCGATAGAAGCGAGAAGTTTTTGCGCGAGAGGCTTTGTTGTTTCGTGTAAAGTCACTGTGCACGAGGATTATTCATGCACGCGGAGCGCCGACTGATCTGTACTGTGATTTTACTGCAACTGTAGGACTTTACTTCGCTCATTCCCTGTTGGTCATCTCATTGAATTTAAGATAAATCTCAAAACGTGAATCATGACCCAGTTTAACAAGGGACCAGCCTACGGATTATCTGCGGAGGTTAAAAACAAGGTAAACTAAACTTAATTTCTTTATTTCAAATATATTCATATATTTATGTTATTCATTTTTAGCATATATGTTTAGATTATCAGTTTTGATGGGAACAGATAGGCTACTTGTGTGTATTACTTTACTTTTAAAGAGTAGTTTATTCTGCAGGATTACTGTAGTGTTGGTTTGGTATTAATATGGTTCGGTTTAAATATATAAAAAACATTTAATTGCTATTTTACCTATGTTATTATGTAAGACTTAAACATGGCCATGGACATTTCATTAAAGCTTTAACAGTTATACGAGTCTTTAATTGGTGGTTGAATCCAAGTGAATTTGAATTAAAAAGCACATTAATAATAATAATAAAAAATCTAATAATAATAACAATATTTAAGTAAGTGATTATATAGATTGTCTTTTGTTTAGTATTGATTTGGTTAAATAGACAATTACTCTAAGTTAGCATCCCCACGTTTAAAAAAAGTCTATGATATAAAAATAATATTTTATATGATAGAGTAAAATTGATCCTCAAATTGATCTATGATTGTCCAGAGTTAAGAAGTGACCCTTGCAGAGATCATTTCCATGTTTTTTTTTTTTTAATATGACTGTCATATATATATATATATATATATATATATATATATATATATATATATATATATATATATATATATATATATACACACACACACACACACACACACACACACTCATAGCAAAAGTCTAATTTTGGGGAAACATGAAGTATGTCTATTCTAATTTTTTACATCTTAGTAGTGATGTTATGCCTCAAAATGATCAGACAGGATGTTGCATGCAATAAAAATAAGTAAAGCCAATGAATCAACTTAAAGAATGACATCATCAGTGAATGACATCATCAGTGCTGAAGAGTTGTTTTTGACTAAAGTAATCATAGTTCTCAGCTCATCAGCAGGTACATTAAACTGTTTTTCATGCCCGAACAATCCTGGTTGGTTTCTGTCTTTCGTCTAACCCCTTCGGAAGTAAGGATTTCATCTTGGAATTTTAAGCGTTTCTAAAATGTGCTGGAACAGCTGTGACAATCCTGTTTCATTCAGAAGAGTTCAGCTACTGGCTTTGATCTGTCAAAGGGTGTATTGCAATAATGACCTATTTAGCTCAATGAATGAATGTTGCTTATTTAGCCAGAAGCTTTACAGGAAATATTTCACCCTGAAAAGAAAATTGTGGGATTATTTACTTATCCTCTTGTTGTTCCAAACCTGCGTGACTTTTTTTTTTTTTTTATGAGCACAAATGGAGAAATACTGGTCACTCATTGCATTTGCAATGAAGCTGAAGCTTTCAAGCTTTACAGTGGATGCAAACACCAAAAAGGTTGTCTATGTAACTTTTGTGCAGTGTCTTTGAAACCATGGAATTAGAAATTTAAGACATTATTTTCTTCTCCAGTGAGCTACCAACTGCAGCATCCATTCATTTAGTGATTTGAATCAAGAATCAAATTCGGTTAATCTGACTGGTTTTGTTAAACTGGATGAACTGATTCATCTCATAAGAATGATTCATGCATGAATCACTGCTTATCTCAGGAAAAATCGTTTTTTTTCTCACATAATTTCTTTGTATTGCTTCTGAAGACAGAACATATGTAGAGTTGTGTTGTGAGCCTTGAGAAGTGAGTATACTCTTAACTCAATGCCCCCATTTTTTTTAAGCAGCCCAGCAAAGGTTCAACACCCTGTGTTATAAACCGTTGTAAAACTAGTTTTGCATATTTAGTTCACCCCCAAAATGTGTCAGTTGTATTTGCACAGTCACTTAACTTCTGCTGCTTGACTTCATGGAGTAAGGACATTTGAAAAGTTAAAATTAGCTATAGTAGAGAGGTCCAGATTTTGCAATAGAAAATTAAAAAAAAAATACATTTTCTGTTCAGAATCGGAGGAAAATCATAATCTCTATTTGAAACAAACAAGAATTGTGATACTTAATATATCCAGCAGCTCTGCTCCTGTGTCTGACTGTTTCTCCCATGACTTACATTGACAGGGAAATGGTCGTTTCGAGCCATGACTCACGAGTGTAGTCATCATTTCAGATGTGTGGGCGACAGAAATATTGTTGTTGTTATTTTCTTATCTCTTTTGAATTGGCTTATCAATTCAATTCAATTCTCTTTGAATATACTGCTGGACATTAACCAATAATTTTTCCTATACTTTACTTATAACAATTTTACGATTTGTTTATAAACAAACACTTTTCCACCTATTTTTATCACAGAGTAAGCAGAAGATATATTTTATAGTTTCTATAGTCAATTGTAATAAATGCGGTCAATTAGCACTGCAGTGTTCAAGATGCTTTTAATTACCTGGAGATGAGTTGAAAAACACACATAAATCATATATTGTCACAGTTTTGTGTTTATTGTCTTCGTGTTTCATCAGTCGAAACGTTTCTTTTTATTCAGATTAGCTACGCTTTGGCTTTGGCTGCGATAGCTGGATGTCTTTATCTATATTAGGGATTTCCTGGCACGCCATAAATGTATTACTTCTATGAGTCAGTTTTGGACTTTCTGCACCAGAGTGCCCTCAGGCTTCATGTATAATTAAAACTTACACTGCAGGAGAGCGTTTACGCCTCGGTCCGGACCGCATCAATGTCTTAACTGGATGTTTTAGGGAATATTTGCATTTACTCACATGCAGTTGGATTAGCTACTCATGTGCTGGACTGTCGTGATTTTGGCTAATGTAGGACACTACTGATGATGATGTGCATCAGAGGGGATTTAGAAGTGGGTATATATACAAAATGCTGACTGATTAAAAAAGTGCACTACACCACTGGTTGAATGATAGTTTTATGATGCTTTCTTGTTTTGTTTTGGAGCTAGACATCCTCAGTCAACATGCACTTTCATAGGACTATAGCAGAAAGAAAATCATACAGGTTTGGAAAGACTTAAGTAAATCACGAATAAGTGATGGCTTTATTTTATGCTTTATTTATGCAGCTATAAATACAATAGTGATTCTGACTACTTGCTAGTGGAAAGTAGTTCTAGGGACTAGTTTCATTACACCTTTTACCGTCCTAATCCATGACTTATTTTCCGTTTTATCTGGCTGGATTCTGAAAGGCTGCAAGAAAAGTGTTTGCTATTTTGCATGCTTTCAGCTTGAGGTCAGTAAGATTTTTGAAGATGTCCCTTATTCTCATCAAGGCTGCATTTATTTGAATACAGTACAGTATACAGTAAAATACAGTAAAACAGCTATATCACCAGATAATTAAAATAACTGTTATTTTAAAATCCACTTTTCCCCGTTACTTCAGTCTTCAGTGTCATGTGAGGATCTTTACTTGATATTTAACCTTGATACATTTTTCCAGGATTATCTAATGAATTTCTTGTCTTGCAGTGTGTGCAAGCGTTTAGGTGAAGTACTTGGTTTTTCCTTGTGAAACAATAGCAGCTCAACCTTATCAGACATGACTGGGTTAATAATAATTTTTTTTATGCGATTCATATGAGAAATACCTACTTTTCAATCAATATTAACTTGGAACGTTCTTAACTGTGTGTGTTTCTAACCTTTTATAGGTAATGTGCTTTCCAAGGACTTGTTTGTCTCGTTTCTTGAGTTTCACCAGTACTCTTGCTCTGCTGAAAGCCGAGAGCTGTTTTCTGCCTTTGTTTTCCTGCAGGCTGAACTTTGGAAATGTGGGAAGTCAAAGCTCTCACAGTGATATTTAGAAACATTAGTTTCCCAGTATCTCCAGCCTGTAAATGTAAACGAATCACCTTGTCAAATAGAATTATTTCCTTAAAATAAGACTCACAAATAACATAATGGGAAAGGATGTTTTCCCAATCAAATTAATGACCCTCTCTGGTTATGTAATAGCAGACACAAGGGTCCGTTCATTACGGGCTTGTTGCCAAAGCATCATCCTCTGTTCAAGTCCAGCACAGTGATGATATTGTTCAGGCTGGTTTATTTTTACACATGGAAGAGATGTCAGTTAGCAACCTATTTTTATCATGACCATTCGTGTTATATTATATTAATCAGATCAGTTGTTTTTGCCATGTTGTTTTCCCCAGACTGGATGAGAGCTTTTGGAAGCCATTGGAGATTTGGTAGCTCTGTTTAGTATTAAAATACATTCTCTTGTATGTTGCTTCCAAAAATGCTCCACGGTCAGAACTTTGAACATGGAGTTAAATATGCAGGAATTCCCCCTGAAATTATTGGATGACACCTTGATTCTCTCAGGCCTGGGAAAATCTTTTTCAGACTGTAATAAATCCATATTATTCTTGGCTCTCCCACTTATCTAATTCTGTATCTATCTTAGCGTGCATATCAGTCTTGAAAATAAGCCAGTACTTAGCCCATAGCTCAAGCCCTTGTTTCCTGGGACAGGACAAGGTTCAGAACAGGGAGGTCACGGTGGTTCTTGGGTAAAACCAGATCAGGTTAACCTTAGGGCTTTGTTCCGTTACTCTCTAATGCTGCATGCCATGTTGATTCTCAGCGTAAAAACACTTTTAACTGCCACACTGTGACTGCTGATGTGCAGGCGGCCCAGTGAGGGGCCGTTACATTCCCCCGCAATGTGCTGATCAGCAATATTTTCCAGGTTTGGTTAAGGCTGTGCGAAGTGTGGCCACGGTTGTTAACCCCATGATGCCATTTTAGGAGAAACAGGAAAGTGTTTTCATGAGGCAATTGGGTCTATTGTTCAGCAGGATTTTACAACAGTGTAAACATAGACAAGGCTTTTTATAGACTCTTGTTTAAAAAGATATCAACATTTATTGAAGGTTTGAAATCCCTTTTAGCCAAACAATACTGGTCAATTGTTATTCCAAAAATAACACCCATTTTATTAACAAAATCAAGTTAGGATGGGCTCTTTTGACCACCTAGCAAACACTCAGAACATCCTAGCAACTACTTAGCAATAACCTTGCAATCAATCAAAACATCCTGACAGTCAACTAGAAATGCCCTAGAATTGTGGTTTCAGATATTACACACATTTTCTTAATAAAAAGTTAAACAACAAAGTTAGGATGGGCTTGTTAGAATAAAGCTAGTAAGTAGCCACCTGGCAACCCCTCTGAACACCCTAGCAATGCCCTAGTAATCATTTAGCAATATTCTAGAATTGCGGTTCTGAATATTACGTACATTTTCTTAATAAAATGGGAAAAAAAATAGTCAGGATGGCTTTGCTTGAATGAAGTGAGTTAGTAGCCACCTAGCAACCACTCAGAAACCCTAGCAACATCGTATCGAACAAAGCAGAATACTCAAAGAGTCACCTTGTTGCAATCATCCAGTACAGCCTAGCTATCAGCTAGCAATGTACTAGCATTGTGGTTGTGAAACAAGATATAAACATCTGATTACTACTGTTTTTCAGGAGAATGTTCAATCAATTTGTGGCTTAAACAGTTCCCTTTCAGATGTGAAAAAAAAAACAAATTGATTTTGCAGGTATAGTAGAGCAAATCTTTCCTCATTGTCTGCTGGGTATTTCCAGAGCGCATGGTTATATATTGCCTATTACTGGCTGGACTAGTTACTTGCATGTGATTAAATAGGCACACTTGATTTCAGCACAGTACCCAATATTAGTCAGAAAAGAAGGTCAAGTAAGAACATAAATTTGTTTAATAAGTTTATTTTTGCTAAGTTGGTTTTTATGATGCCACCGTAAGTTATGCACACCTCTGAATCATTAATTATTTTACTTATAGAACTCTTTTACACTAATACTATTTTTTTTTTAAACAAATAGGACTTTGTTGGATTTTAGATTCATGTCCATGTTGCTAAAATGTTTTTTAGTCTAAACCCAAGATGAGAAGGATTTCCCTCTCCTGTTCCATTGTGACCAGTTTTATCGATCTCTTAGGGTTTGTTTGTCGAATTGATCATGTTGTGTTGCGAGTCTTTTCACTCCCTGACCTTTTTTTAGTCCAGTGTTTGCTCGGTTTTTGTGCTGTCATCAGTATGCTCCTAGAATTAAGAGTGGGGGAGGAGAGCTAGAGGTTGGTCTCCAGCGGGATCAGCCCACAACCTTCCAGAATGTTCTTCTTCTACAGATGCCTCTAACATCTCCATCGAGGATCACATTTTTCTCTCTCTTTTTTCTACCACTGGCTGGTTTCCCAGTGACTGGAAGGAAAGACAAGACAGACACATGGTTCTCCAATCTTTGCTCAGTTTCTCCGTGGAGTTCCTCTGTTCTTTTTTCTGATTCATGTCTAATATAAATCACCCCAGTCAATGGCTCATTATATCAGAGATATAACATTCTTTGTCTCCCACTACATCTGAAAACATCCAGTGCTTTTTGAACTATTTGGAACATGCCAAAAGTGCTGCAATCCTTCAAAGATGAGAAACTGTGTACGGTTTAGCTTTTTGTCTGTCATTATAGGAGAAAAGTCATCTCGAGTGACCTCAAATTGCACAAGGGAACTGCCACACACCCCACATGCCATTTTTTTTCTAGATTTCTCATATTCTGACTAATGGCCTGCAGTGTGGGAGGATGTCTGCTTGATCTTCAGCCTGCTTAGAGAACTTCTATGGAGCCAAGCTATCTTCAGTTTCCTTAGGAGAAATAATAATAGGCACAAATGTTGTTGGCATAAAGACACCTATTTGGATATCGTAGCTCAGATAATATGTTGGTAATTGCCAATATACCAAAGTGATTTTAGTATGAACTCAGTACAGTTTGAGACGTATTTCTTGATTTTAAATGAAGTGTATTCATATATTATAGTGTTTAAATGGTAATAATTGGGTTCAGTCATTTTTTTTTATAGAAATGAATACTTTTATTTAGCAAGGATGCATCGAATTGACCAAAACTAACAGAAAAAAGGATAAATTTTAACAAACAAAAAAAATCTATTTAAAAGAAATGCTGTTCTTTTGAACTTTCTGTAGACCATTCAACACTGATGCTAACAATAAATGTTTCTTGAGCAGCAAAGCAGCATTTATAATGATTTCTGAAGTGTTGTGTGACACTGAAAACTGGAGTACTGACTGCTGAAAATTGAGCTTTGCCATCATTGGAATAAATAACATAAAAAAATGATTAACCCAGAAAAACAATTATTTTAAAGTATACTAATATTTCACAGTGATTGCTCAAATAATGCAGCCTTGGTGTGCATAAGTAACTCCTATTTATTACAATCAACCTAGAGACTGACACATTAGCTTTAGGACTTTAGGACTGTGTTTGTCAGTACGTTTTGAGATGGCAGACAGAAGGCCATGAGGAAAGCTCTTATCATGTTTTGGCGGGAAAGAGACATCTACAGAAGTGTCTGTCCTGAACGCCTCCCGTTGAGAATATCTTCTCCCCCCATTTCCCTGTATGTTCCTTTGTCCCTCTCTCTCTCTCTCTCGAGATCTGTCTTGATAGCCACATTTAGCTTTGTCTTTGTACAGTCTGACCCTGAATGCTGAACTTGAAACGGAGCCTCTGTGATCGAAACCATTTCCTGGACCTTGTATTAATAGCTGCTTTAAATAGGTTGGACTTGCAGTGTTGAAATTGAATTATTTAATATCCTTTTATTTACGTAAAAAAAAAAAAAAAGTAAACAATTTTTGAAGGATTTCACTTGAAGCTGAATATTATTTTTCTAAGATTTACTTCTTTGTCTACGGGCCAATAAACAGACTAAACATTCATTGAAGGAGCAAATTAAGCCATCTCACATTTCATTCAGGCATTTGGTAAAGATCTGCTGTTGGTAATGGCTATCTGTTCGGAGCACATTATTCAATGTTAAACGGTGCTATTTATTACAGTCAGAAACATCCTGAGAAAGAGTGAAACAGCCAGAACTGACTCACACTGTGACTCTTTGTCGGAATTTAATGCTCTGTTGTTGGCATAGTCGCATGTCGGTGTTGCATCACAGGCTTTGAATGCCATTCTACTCACAAAGGAGAAAGCCAAACAGAGCCAGAAAATAGTTTTTATAGGCAATCCGATTTAATTAGGCTGCATTTGATGATTTTCCATTAGCTCTAATGCAACTTTTAAAAGTCAAACAGGCCTTTTAAATGTTTCAGACTGTTGTTTTGGTGAGATTTGAAGTCAAACATGTTCTGTGTGAGGATCAGCAATGTTTATATTGACATGATATTTGAGATAAGCATGTATGCTGATACGTTACTGTCGAATCTAAAGGAAGCTTGTCCAGGACCCATAACTATGATCATCCTGCAGAGCCGGTTTGACTCATAAATGACTGATGCGTGTTATTTCTTCTCACAGATCGCACAGAAATATGACCAACAGAAGGAGGAGGAGCTTCGTTTCTGGATCGAGGAGGTGACTGGCATGCCGATCGGAGACAGCTTTCAGAAAGGGCTCAAGGATGGCGTCATACTGTGCGAGTAAGTTGGTAAACATAAACATACATCTTGGCCATGTGGGCAAGGTTTCCCTGCTGAAAACAAAAACAGTTTTAACCATTCTAAGCTAGTTTGTTGGCCTTAGATTTTCTCCCAGGCTGGTCTGTTGGTAGGTTTGGATACATTTCAGCTGGTCAGACTGGGAGACCACTTGTCTGAACACTTAGACACCAGCTGTGCCAGGCTAAGAGACTATTCATGACACTATTAAAACATTGCTTGTTTGAACATCTTGGCTTGATATAAAGACACTGACTCAACTAATGGCAGAAAACCTGCATGGAAACAATCATTATTTTTGCAATTCCATTTGGTGATGCTAGTAAAACCGAAATTACATACTTCACTTTACTGTGTCCATAGACCATGCTTATATTTGTGATGCTTAGAAAACAGATTTGAAATCAATCCCTTTTTTTTTTTATTCTTTTCAGATTGATAAACAAGCTTCAACCTGGATCAATAAAGAAAATAAACCATTCACAGTTAAACTGGCATAAGGTAAATATTTCAGAGACCCCAAAGTTATTTGTTTTCATCCAGATCAGCTCCTTTAAGAAGCAAGAAGTGGTTTATTTCCTTCCAATGCTTACAATACAATGCAGCTGAGAAAGATCGATGAAGCAGAAGCTGCTAACAACTGCATATGCCCCTTAGCATTAAAAACTCTGAAGTATCAGAACTCCTTATATGCTGTAAGAATAAATGGACCCATTCATGCACTCTTCGACTCATCCACCAACAACTAACTCTTTTATCTGAAAATGAGGTAACCAATGATGTTACGGAGAAACACAGCCTTACTGTTGTCATTGTTCCCTCAGCTAGAGAACCTTGGGAATTTCATCAAAGCCATTCTAGCCTACGGGCTGAAGCCCAATGACATCTTTGAAGCCAATGATCTTTTCGAAAACGGGAACATGACGCAAGTCCAGACCACACTTCTCGCTTTGGCCAGTATGGTACGTCTGCGAGTTTTTCAGTTATGCTAAACTTGAGTCTTATGTTGAATATTCTTTAAAGGGCTAATTCAAAGAAATAAAAATAAGATTTCCTTGAGTAAAATTATGACATTTGGTTGATTGTTTTTTTATTTTATTTTTAATATCTAAAATATTATTGACAGCTAAAATTTAGCAAAATTTGTCTTTCATTTTCCTACAGGCAAAGACAAAAGGCATGGAAACAAACATTGACATTGGTGTGAAATATGCAGATAAGCAGCAGAGACATTTTGATGAAGAGAAGATGAAGGCTGGCCAGTGTGTCATTGGACTTCAGGTAGAAGACTCTCTTCCTGGAAGTTTATTTTTTGGGGGGGCTTTTACATGGTTTTAGCTGACAGGACATTAGAAAGTGACAGGAAAGCGTGGGGTAGCTAGTTGGGAATAGGATTGGCAAAAGACTGCGAGTCTGCACTCAAACTCGGGTCAACTGGACGTGCAGTTGTATTATATGTCAGTGTGGTTGCCACTAGGCTATCAGTGCCAACATGAATATTATTTTTAAAGGAACCATGACCATTGTTTTACCTAATTTGTTTTGTGATGCGGTAAAAAGGGAAGACCCATTACAAATGAGTCATTTAGCTAATGCTTTTATCCAAAGCGACTGGAATAACCTCAGGTTAGGCAGCTGCTCAAATTCACCATTGTGATCAAGGATCACTCACTGTTAGGCTTGAACCTACAACCATTCAGCAAGTCTAGATCTAAACCCAACATCTACTCAACCAATATCAGTGTAGACCTGCCTCTGGGAATGGTTTCTAAAGATAAAGATTGATTGGAGGACCCGATTGATTGGAGAAAAGTGGAGATGCCTCATCTTCAGGAGTGTTTTTGATCCACTTTTGAGGTGTTTCTGACTCTCATTTCAGATGGGGACCAACAAATGTGCAAGCCAGGCTGGGATGACCGCCTATGGGACCAGGAGACACCTTTACGACCCCAAGACGCAGACAGAGAAACCCTATGACCAGACCACCATTAGCCTGCAAATGGGCACCAACAAAGGAGCCAGCCAGGTACACCCAAACACAGAATATATCAACAGTATCACACAAAAATGACATATTTACCATGTATTTGTCTCTCTCCAGGCTGGCATGTCTGCCCCAGGCACCAGGAGGGACATCTATGACCAGAAGGCAGCTCTGGAACCATTGGACAACTCCACCATTTCATTGCAAATGGGAACCAATAAGGTGGCCTCGCAGAAGGGCATGAGTGTGTACGGCTTGGGACGGCAAGTGTACGACCCCAAGTATTGCGCCACCCCAATGGAGCCCATAATCCACGCCAACGGCAGCCAAGGCACGGGGACGAATGGCTCAGAAATCAGTGATAGTGACTATCAGGCAGAATATCAAGAGGAAGAGTACCAGGGCGAATACCATGATGAGTACAGAGGGCACTACAACGACCAGGGCATCGACTACTAGAGAACGCTGCTGCGCTGTTAGTCAAAGCAGTATTAACATAATGTATATCATAAGAGCAAGTCTTTTGCAATGCCTTTTACATGTCACAGTTACCCTTTCCCTCCCAGCGCATGTGTTTGGGTAAACATTCGTGAGTGGTGATATCTCAAATCTATCATCTTAATGATGAAATTGATCTTTTATCATTTCTTTTATAAAGTGTTTTTTATGAAGTATGGAGAACTGTTAAGAGAATTTTCTAATTTTGCAGTACGATCCTTTGTTTTACACCCTACACCCTCTGAGTTCGCTACTTTTAAAGCTCGTTCGCCATTGAAATCCCGCTCTGCAGTTTGAAGACATTCCATCGTAAGTCATTCTTTTGAAGTAATTCCGTTTAGAATTCCAAATGCCTGGAAATGTTACAAGCTACAAATGTTAGCATTCAAAGATTAGCTGACTGGATGACCACAAACATTCCGCTATTGCTTAGTTTTTTTGTGCCATAATATTGGAAAATCTTTCCCATTGTATTTATTGCCCTGCTTTTCGTTATAAATCCTCTGTCATATGGTTCTTTTATGAATAAATTCTATCTTATAAATAAACTTGGTTCTCCACGCATGTCTATTATTTTGACTTTCATTGCCTTTAAATTTAAATATAGCTGTTCAGTTATCTATACATTTGAACTGATTTCAGTTTTATTGGGATTAAATAACACATTTTCTCCTCTTTCTCCAAGTCAGTTAGGTTCTTTGCTGTTGTCCTGCTGAGGTGTGGTTTCTACAACGGCCCTGATTTTGCTATTTGTTTTTCTTTTTAATCTTGCAACTTTTATGAGGGTGAATTGAAGTGGCACAGGGCTTCAGATGTGCTCTGACTCTGCCCAAGTATCACTGCGAAGCCATAAATCTTGTGTTTTTGAGGTTACCCTCAGAGGCAATTGGAAGCTGCTCCTTGTGTTGACAGGCCAGAGTTTCTGGAAACAGTTATATAACCACAAAAAGCAGTGAAAAAGTATCTAAAGTAGAACAAGTCTGTGTTTGTGCACCAATTATTGGAACTATTGCATTTTGTGCATATGTATATGTTTTTTTTATTTTTATGAATTTCTAAAAAGCTCTTGTTTGTGTCCTGAAAAAAAAAGAAAAGAATTCATGCTCTGCATCTTCTCATACTAAACCTTCAATTAAGTCGATGAAATGCTACACTTGATTACTTTACAGTTCAGCCGACGTCCATGGAGGGATTTGGAACGAGCTGCACACCACTGAATTAAATTATGCTTCCCATGCCGTGACCTTTCTGCATTCTTATTGGCCACAGTATCAACCGAAACACGACGGAATGGTAAAAGTGTGGTGGGGCTCGTGATGGAACATTCCAGATGAATTGGACCCGTTTAAGTTGGTCTGAGGCTGCAGACTTGAATTAAGAGCAGTTGAGGATTTATACGTGCAGCAAATCACATTTTAGAGTTGCATGTTGCATTCTGGGTCATTCCGAGATATGTAACGTAATGCCACATGGCAAAACATTATTCTGTTTCCATAGCGATTTGGGGCAATGGAAGGCCAACAATATGTTCGAATTCTAACAATGCGAAGTCACTGCAGTGGTTGCAGTCATAAATGAAGAACCGAGAGTCTACTAGTTAAAGTAACATGTTAGTGCTTAATCTGGGTGTCAGTGTACTCAGTCGAACTGTTATTGTGTAATTAAGCGGGGAGGACTACATACAACTATATCCATGCGTACAGGACAAGAAAGCAATGGCATTCACTCAAGTGCTGCCCCTGCCCCTCCTGACCGTGTTACTCCGGGATAATCAGCGCTTTGTGCTAGTTGTGGAATCTGAGACAAAACACAAGACCCAATTATAGAGAAGGTCCGAATAAAGGCAGTTACCACAGCAACCACAGAAAGCCTTTGGACAGGAACTTAACTGGTGTTGCAGCTTTTGTATGCTGCATCATGTTGCTAACTGTGCCACCCTGGTGCCAGTTGAGGGGCCTGGGGCCAAAACCATGTGCTTCAGAGAGGGTCATGAGGTAGTTAGCAGTGTTTGCTAAGGCAAGCATCACTATTATTACTGCTCGTAGAAACCCATAACACTAGTTTTCAACTTCAGCATGCAATTTAATCTGAGCTGTTTGTGCTACGGACATAAATTATACCTGAAATCATGCAGGATGTTGCTGAAAAGTGTGCTAATAGTTTTATTCACTATGTTAAAATAAGCAAAATGAATTTACATGTTTAAAAAAAAAAATAACCACCATAGCAAAAATCCAAAAACCATAGCAACAGGCTGGAAGAACACTCTGAAAACATTAAGAACACCTTAGCAATGCACTAAAAACCATTCAGAACACTTTAGCAATCACAAAGCAACCAATGTCCCTTTAAGGACTTTTTAAAGGATTCTATAGTCTTTGAAGTAACCATTCAGAACTCTTAAGCAAGGCTCTAGCAACTAACTAAAACCCAGCCCTACTCAAAACACAAGCATTGTGGCACCAAGTTTTTGCGAAAATACACTGGCCTCTCTGATTATAGAAGCCACCGAAACTGATGGAAAGCTCATTTATGAGCTTTGCTGAACCCCGTGCTTTAAAGAAATATAATAAAGGTGGTCAGCTGCATAGAGGCGTGTTGCAGACCCCCCACCAAAAAAAAAGAAAGAATAAGATATGTGTCTGGAGTTCATTAGCATGATTAGCCTGGATCCTCAGGCTGAACCTCACTCCATCTGGCCTGGAATGAATGAGGGGTAAGAGGATGAAGAACAAAGATACTGTATACTGATCACAGACAAACACGCTTCGAGGAATTGTGACTACTGCTCACTGTGAACTCATTCCTCGTTCGTGAGGTGAAGACTGAGGAAGTGGGCTTTAATGAGAACCACAGATGGTTTCTAGCTGCTTTCCCAGTTGACATTTCCCTGGATACAAGCTGTAAGCATGTGTCCGGGACATCTGAGACTTCCTCACATGCCTGTGGATATTTTTTTTAGCAGAACGCTCTCATTCCCTGGCCGCTCGGTCTCTGAATTTCAGAACGAGGAGTCTCAGTATCGATTCTTCTCCTTTCAAATCCAAAGCAGTGGCCTCTAGCCATCTCCATGTTATCCCCCACATACTCAACTCTAAAAGGGAGGGATCTTTTCTCAGCGGAGAGGGAGGAAAACCATGCTGTATGTTTGAAATGCTATAGGTTTCTTTATTAATTAAAAGGAGTTTCTTGTTATACTACCTCCTGATAATCTAAAACAGTCAGATTTGATTTGGAATCATATGCTATCTTCATAAGCCCAAAGTAACTTATTGAGGCCCAGGAAGACAAAGATGCATTTACAGCAACGGTGAGAGCGTTTCTGGTTTCTGGGCTACCAATAACTCAATAAAACCATTCAGAACTCCTTGGCAATGCCCTAGAAACTTCTAGCAACTAGCTATCAGCTTCTGAACAATACAGCCCACATTTCACCAGCATGATGTGAACCCTCTCACATTTAGTCACCTTATAAAACAGAAGGTAAGACTTCCTCAGTTTACAACCAATTAGTTATTAGTTGTTCTATTTACTGACGGAAAACAGCAACAGGGCCTGAATTATAACCATCCCAGACTTTCATCAGGGGCCACACAGTGGAAACCACACTATGAGAAATGTTTCCTATTCAAAAAGGACTTGTAAATAAACAGTTGAATATTAAATACATATTTACAGAACCTTATTTTCACATAATAAAAGATAAGTGGTGCCTTTTTATCCTTAGATTAAATCACTTAGCAGAAGTGTGTGATATAAATTCCAGAATTGCAAGATATAAACTCACAATTCTGAGAAAAAAAAGTCAGAATTATGAGATATAAATAAGTAATTGTAAGGAAAAGTCACAATTATGGTCTTTTTTTTTTTATTCCACAGCAAAACAAATTAGAATTTTTTTGCTTGCCATTTCGAGTTTATATCTCGTAATTCTGTCTTTCTACTCGAGAATGTAAATTTCACAATTCTGGACCTTTTTTTCAGAAAGTTTATAAAAAACGAGATGTAGGCTATACCTTGAAATTCAGAATTGCAAGAGAATTTGTTTTTATAATTGTATTGATATTGTTTGTTGTTTTTATTCTGTGGCAAATAGGCTTCCATAGATATTTAATAAAATATCTTAAGTCAACATGAAATTGAAATTGCCTATATTTATTCTCTAAACACACTTCCCCGGATCACATTGCATTCAATTCTTTGGTGCATATTATAAAAAATACAAATACAAAACTTTTCCATTAAGAAATATCTTTAATTAAAGCTTTTTCAATAAAACCATTGCGACATGGAGTTGTTTGGAGAATAACTTTTTTTTTTTTTAAAGCCACCAAAAGTAAAAAAAACAAAAAAAAGGTTTCCATTAATTTTAGATTTATAACAACACAGGAATTAATGGACCCGGGGATTATGACATGCTCTCAATTTCTATAAAAGTGCTCCAAGATGATTCGCCAACCAGTAAGGAATGTCCTCGTACGTCAAGAGAGAAGAATAGCACACATGTGAACAAAATCTGAGACAAAGTGGTAGAAAGGCACTCACTTTGGCAGTGAATCTGAAAAAAAAAAAAAAAAAAAAACAGCCCTTCCTACTGTATCTTTTTTTTGAGTGGCTGGCTGGCATCTTGCCACAATGTCCAGTCTGTTGCATGAGCCATTTTGAATGGCTTTGTTAAAGAAGAATTCGGCTGAGGAGCCCAGTCCTCACTGGTATAAATAATGCAAAGATTCTGGAATGTTACATAACCTTGCTATGAATGCATAAACCACCCTCTTTCTTTCACACATGAGTATTGTTTTGTTGTTTGTTTTTTTCGGACTGCTGGTTTGGAGTGGAGTTGATCCAAACAGAGGGCTGTCTGTAACTTTCTCCTTGAAAGGAGGAATGTTTCTCTGTTCAAACAATCAAATTTTTTGCTTAGGTTGTCATGAATGAACAGAACTAGTTTTGATTAGTTTGTGATTCTTTTTTAAATACTATTAATCCGTAATTCATTTATAAATCTAAACCAATGTAACTAGTCCCATTCGTGTCAGTCAGTATGTAGACTGATAAGTATATGATGCCTGATTGATTTTGGTCCTGTGGCCTTATCGGATCTCCTCTGATTTTGCCATTTCAGCCATATTGGCATCATGATATATGTGTTTTGCCATAGCCTATGTCTAAAGTTGGTTAAATGATCTCCGTTATGTTCTGCATGAATGGTTAGAGGCAACAGAAAGACATGATGGTCAATATCTACTTCACATGAGATTTATGGGAATTGGATGTACAAACTTGGCCAACCAAGACTGGGGATCTAATTTTTTTTTTACAAAATTACAGTTTCTTTTACAATAAGTTTCATGTAATTATGCATAATAATTTCATCCACAATGATGTAAGTGCTGGCGAAACATAAAACATTTTGCCTGATTTATGTAACAACACTATCCAATGTTAATGTTTTCCTCCTGAGGCCCTGAAAATTGATTCCAGATAACTCGACACTCATAAATGTCTTCAGGCAGCTGGAGTTCAACTTCACATTGTACATAGGCAGGCAGCACAGACTATTAATAAAAAGTCTACTTAAAACAGCTTTTACCCTATTCAGGAATGTTTCATTGTTCCTGTATGTGTTCGTTAAGTCAGCCCACTCTCTGTTTCCTCAGGAAGAGGCTTGGAGGGAGGAATGATTTCCGCATGGAGCCTGACCAAATGGAGGCTGGAGTGGGACACAGATGGAGGAAAATCATCTCACTGTGGTGATGGATTTGAATTACACAGCATTTTGCATTTGGGAAGGAAGTGAAGGAACCATAGTTTTAGTTGTGTAGTTAAAGTCAATGTTAAAATTAAAGGTACTGTATTAATCTGATTTCTGTAATAATCTTAATGCAGACCTCTCATTTGTGATGTGGAAAGTGAGAATGCTGTTTCAAATCTCTGTTTTTATGCTGGTTTCTGTTAAAAAAAAATCACAACCAGATGTAAACTATGTAGACTGACTGCTCTCTGGTGGTAAGTAGGAGAAATTGCATTTTCATATTTTGTGAAAAAAAAATGCGTGGGTGTCATGTGTTGTGGACTCTTGGCACCTGTACAGTAGATGAATTATACTTTGTCGTGGCCTTATACTGACAAGAATTTAGCATGCATGTTTGGAAAATTCTGCCAAGTGTGACGAAATATCTGTTCTGGTGCTCTAGTTTATTCACCACATTTGTAAAAAAAAAAAAAAAAAAAAGTTCAAACGCTGAAACGATTCAGTTGTATTTTGTTAAGCAGCATGGAGTTGTCATGGAGAATTGTTTTTTTTTTTTTTTTTTTTTAAGCCACCAAAGTCGAAGCCAAAAAAAAAAACGTGTTATATATATGCCTCCGAAATCTCACATTATTAATCATCTAAATTTGTCCTAATGGGACTTACAAAACAAAGAAACCAAGGGGACTTTTTTTCTGATTGACTATAGCAAGAGCCAATAGCATTTGAGTACGGACTGCAAGAGAGCATCTCATTGGTTGGATCGACTAAATTAATACGCCCCCTTTATTTTGTGAAGGAGACTTCAGAAAACACCAAAGGAAACACCTCGCTAGTAAACAACACGATTGTCACATTTTATGAATTATATAGTGTTTATATTATCATGTACTTCATAATTTACTCGAATGAACTAGAATACCATTCATTGAGAGAAAGGAGATGAAGAATTATGGATCTGTACAAATGACACATCTTAAATGACATAACTTATTGAAACTTGTGTAGTTTTTTATTGTTGTTTTAGCTCGATAAAACTTTGCAGCGCACAAATGGAGGAAAGTAGCCTAGCTCTCCTTGGAAAACGCGATTATATCTCCTTAACTACTCCTTATTTATTTATTTTTTACGAATCAGTAGAGAGAATGATTCAGTCACTCACTTTTTTGCAACCTGGTGTAACGACGATCTGCAGAAACGGCCTCTGAATGAATCTTGTTAGTGAACAAATTCAAAAGACTCGATTCACTGAAGAATCAAAAGAGTGACAATATCCGTTGTGAATATCTCTTTAAGAATGAAGCTGAAATTGGATCCTATCACCTTCACTTACAGACAGCCATCATTAACACACATTGGTTCACATCATCATCCCCAACATGCTCTCACCGTCGCGCGTTATAAACCCAACACGCATCGCAGATTGAGATTATCATAAGGATCACCCGTTTTTGATATGAAATCATGCATTTCATATCGCGGAGAGAGGAGAATCTTACATGTGTCTGATTGACGGATTTTTATCAGCCCATGTTTTCAGACACCATGCACAAGTAACCAACAGACACGTTGATGAACAATAAGAGGTAAGCATATGGTTATGCGTGCACTGCTTTATATCAAGCAATATTTTAATGCACAAGCGTTGTGTTTTCAGCCAGCACTGCGGTGTGATGTGGCCTAAAGAAAGCAGCAGGCGTATTTGTAACAACACGAGTCGATTTCCGTACATCGCAATGTTTTTACAGAGCTTTAGTAGAGATGTGATTAAGTATTTGTTTGTTTGTTTGTGTTATCAGACGGTCAGTGCTGAATTACGGTCTTTGATGTATGTTTCGCACGCGCACATCTTCATAAAATGCTCATCTATGAACAAATGTAGTTACATGTATATGTGCATTTGTTGCACAAGCAATGCGGTTCAATGCAGTAGACCAGTCGGAGTTAAATGACCGACATTATTCACAAATGAACGCTAAAAAATAGTGATCAGTGTTTGCTTTAGTTGGGCTCTTGACCCCTAAAATGATAAAGTCAGATTTTAATGGTCAGTTATAACTATGTTATAAAACTGATAGACAAGCCAAAGACTATTGTTGTTCCTGAATTACTGAGTTAAAGTTACATTGTTGATTATTGCAGCCCTGTGATTCTCAACAAGATATTTCCAGCATTTTAAATACAATCTGAGGAATTTCTTAAAAGTTGTTTGCTCAAAAAATCTTTCAAAAGAGACTTTTAGTTAGACATGCAAACATCAAGAATCAGCCTGTGAATCTCAACAATGGTGAAAATCAAAAAAGCATGTTGCAGTGCATTCTGGGTGCCACCTATCAAAATTCATCCATGACTCCCATGATGCATTGCGGCATGAATACATTATTAGCAGAATTGTTTCAGTAATTTCCTTTTGTTCTTACTATTCTATTTTGTATTTTATGTTACTTTTAGTAGTTTGTTTTTTAATGTTTTTCTGAATATGCTGTTTGTAACCGTTTGTTGAGATTCCTACACTAATCTTTTGATGTATGTGTGTGCCTAAAACAAGCTTCTTTTTTAATTTATCAGAACAACTTTCATGAAAACCTTTTAATTAGCAGGTACTGTTACAGTCACAGGGTTGTTATAATCAATGAGGTCAATCAAAATCTGTTTAGGCATTAGTTGAGTTTTGTGATTCAGGTCAAATGGCCATGTTATGATTTTTTTCTTGTCTGTTTGTTACAATTCAGTTGTAACAGCCAAACCAAACCTCACTTTAAAAGTGTAAGGCTCAAGAGCCCAACTAAAGCAAACACTGATCACTATAATGGTGACATAAACATAGTGAATTTCATCTTTGTTGATTCTGCATGTTAACATCAGGTCTCGTCAATAATGGTCAATCATCACTCAATTAATCACTTAATTATCTCATTAACTTTAACTCAGTTTCAGTGTTAATTTAACACTCCTATTTTAACACTTTCACACTCTTGAGTGTGGTCTCACATGTACTCCCAGCAGAGTTAATTTCACTCTGGATTTTTTGCTGTGTATGATAACAATATCTTTGAAGAATTTAGGAACATATATAGAGAGCAGTGGGAGCAGAGCGAGGTGGAGGAGCTCTGGTGTGTGGTGCAGGTGTCAATCATTATCTTTCAATTCTACCAGCCTCGCTCCGCTCCCACGGCTCTCGGCTCTGCCCCACTCGTCACAGTGTGTATATCATTATGTGTGTAGTTATTAGTAAGTCTATTACTAAATTGTGTGCTGAAGTACAGCTTACCTGAACTTCATCAACTAAATAGCCCCAACACAGATTGCATTAGACAAGCAGTTTTGGGCAGACCAAGTCTCCTGTGCACTGTGAAAACTACAACTCAAAATTGTTCACCTTACTAAAATTTTTGCATTAACTGACAATAAAATTGCTAGTTGGAACTTGAACTATCTGTTGTAAGCAACTTGAACTCACTTTCAGATGTTTCTGAGGAAAAGTTCATCTTATTTTATAAACTGAGTTGATTTTATTTTGAAGTTGTAGTTGACCCCCAGTTAGAGTGAGGTCAACTTATCTGCGCATGCTCATTTGATATTTGTCAAGCAACCGGCTGACAGGGTTTCCAAGGATTTTCCCAGGAGCTCCCTTCAAAAGTCTGAAAGTTTGCGTCCATCATCTCGTCACGATGCCAGCGGTAACTTTCCCTGACGTCTTTGTCGAAGAGAAACATTCCTTCTAATTCTAGTTCAGAGAGTTCAGAAAGTTTAGATAATTTGGCTGCTCCAGCTGGGGATTTACACATTTCTGAATTAATACTTAGGCATTATACAACTGTTTATCGGTCATCTTTGGCAATATTGCATTATTTTTGAGGTCTCAACAGTAATCTGGAGAAGGAGTACACATTGGCTTAGGGCCCCCTTCCTCAAATCTTACCCTGGAGGTCCAATGCACTGCAGAGTTTAGCTCCAACCCTGATTAAAGTCACCTGTCTGCCATTTTCGAATGATCCCAAAGACATTGATTGACACTGATTAGCATGCTCGGGTGTGTTTGATTAGGGTTAGCGCTAAACTCTGCAGGAAAGTGGATCTCGAGGTCCAGATTTGAGGATCCCTGGCTTAGGGGATAAGAAGAAGGAGAAGAAGAAGATTTATTTATATAGTGGCTTTCTATAGCTCAAGGTTCATCTACATAGTGTTAAATAAAACATTTGCACACCCACATACACAATACAAACACAAAAGGCCACATATAGGGACATTATCCAAACTACATATTAAAAAGATAAATTTTTGGCTTGAATGTAGACAAAGATGATATATTATGAAGTGTAAGTGGTAGCGAATTCCATAATCTAGGAGCATTAAACCTAAATGATCTACCACCTACAGTGGACAGCCAAAAATGAGGAATGGACAAGGTTCAAAACAATTTAATGCCTTAAACGTTAGAAGCTATATCTTACAGTGCATATGTGATGACACAGGTGACCAGAGCAGGGCACACCCTATGCCTGATAAGCCAGGGTGATGGCATCCACAATCCAGTGGGCCATCCTCTGCTTAGATATGGCATTTCCCTTCTGCCGGCCTCTGTAACAGAAAAAGAGCTGATCTGAGGTCCTGAAGCCTTTTGTCCGATCTACATAGTAACCTAATGCAAAAATTGCAGCAATGGGACTCCACCCCCCTGAAGGTAGTGGAGCCTGGTTCACAGCTCTGAAATGGTCATCTTCCAGCAGTGGGAATATGACTCATCCACGAAGACCACCTCTGCGTGCTTGACACATGAGGCAGCAATTGTGACCATCACCTGGTGCCAGGTAATGACCGCACCTAGAAACGCACGCGTGAAATGGCATCCTTATATGGATGATCCATCGTCTTTACAAAGACGCACCCGTTTATTGTTCTTTTAGATAAATTGCTATTTTAGGGAAAGGCTCTTTAATGTGCTGATCGCATAGGAGAATGGCCGCTTGCAGCTCAACAGGGGGTAGTGCAACCTGAAGTGTGCAACCTAATTGACACAGGAATGACCACTGCAGAAGCGCTGTACCGTCAACAACAAATGTTTACAAGAGTGCAATGAACTTGTAGCTCATTGAAGACACATGGATGAAACAGAACGATGTTGGCGCTTGGCTCCAAAGCAAAAAGCTGGTATGCTTTGCACCTGCTGCCTTATTATACTCACGTTGATCACAGCAGCAGCTGGATGCAATAATTGCATGCAATAATTGTGGATTCATTGACTCATTTAATTTACATTCTAAGTAGATTGGTCTATCTAAGTGATATCCCAATTCGTCGTTCACCGACGTGAGGTGAAGAGTGACCGACTGAAAGGGAACTGAACCTTAAGAAACACCTTGTTAAACTGGAGCAGTGGCAGATTTATACCCTTGTATGGTGATAGAATATTTTTTATTGCTAATCTCAATATAAGGCCACAACTTTTTCAATAATTTTACTTAAGAATGGTAAATTTGAGTTTGGCCTATAATTGTTCATGTCTGGATAGTCAAGAACTTTTGGTATGGGGGTTACTGCAGCCATTTTTAAATATGGCGGGAAAAATGTCAGATGCTAAACTACAGTTAATCATATGTGTTATGAAAGAGTCAATCTCAGGAACACACATCTTAAGGAAAACACTTGGTATAGGATCAATCTGGCAGGATGTAGGACCACCTCAGCCAGGTAACGACCGCACCCAGAAACAGGACGATCCATCATCTTTACAAAGACGCACTCGTTTATTGCTCTTTTAGAGAAATTGCTTGTTTATGTGCTGATCACATTGGAGAATGGCCGCTTGCAGCTCAACAGGGGGTAGTGCAACCTGAAGTGTGCAACCCAATTCGACACAGGAATGACCACTGCGGAAGCACCGTACCATCAACAACAAATGTTTACAAGAGTGCAATGGTCTCGTAAATCACTGAAGACACTTGGTGTTTTTTAAAGTATGGGGTTACTGCAGCCATTTTTATTCTGCTTGAACGATGGCAGATGCTAAACTACAGTAAATAATACTTATTATAAAAGGTTCAACCTCAGGAACACACATCTTGAGGAAAACAGTAGGTATAGGATCAGTCTGGCAGGATGTAGAATTTGACTTCACAATTAGATCACTTATGGCAGCAGAAATAATACGAGTAAAAGCAGAACGAGAGTATGTTGAGTGAGCTCAGTCAGCAGGCATCAAGTGAACATTTGAGTCAGTTATTTGAGGGGTGTCTTTGGAAATGGATTCACTGATAGACTTAAATTTGTCTGAAAAGTAATGAGAAAAGTTATTCACAAGCACCTCAGAGCCAGAAATAACTTGTGTTGTGGAGGGTTAGTGAGTTTGTTGAGCATAGCAAACAGTTAAGTTCCACTGTGAATTTTTGTTCCCAGAACATTCTCTCAAAAGATACAATAATGTTCTCTAAAAACATTCAAAAAATGTTTATTAATAACATTATTAGAACATTTTCCCCTAACATTCTAATTAAGATTTAAGCAGAGGTTTAGATGTTTATGTCTGTTTCAAAGTAATAGTTTGATTTGATGTCACCATAATGGTAGTAAGTGTTGGCATTAGTTGTGCAATTTCCCACTTGACTTGTCAGTGTTGTGTTTTAGCTGCTGTAATCTTTATTTATTTCATGAACAAAGTAATTTAAAAAGAAGAGACAAAAATATATATGATATAAATTTACAGGATTCTATGCGTTGCGACACATTTGCTATAGTCATTAACAGTGAAGTGATAGCATAGACTAGTCTCCAGATAAAACCAGTTTAATAGATCATTACATGATGAAATTTTAAACACCAGCATGTAAACCATGTCACCTGATTATTTTTTTTAATGCTCGCTGTTTTCGCCGTAACAAATAGAGTTACAGCAGTTACACAAAATACTGCCTAAATACTGATCACCATAATGGTGATGTCAAAATAAACTATTGTTTTCAATAAACCGTCAACACCTCTGTTAATCTCTATAAGAACTTTTTTACATTTATGACAATCTTGTTTATAATAAGTTAAATTGGTAATACTGTTTTTGGAGTTATTTAAGCTGGAGTTTGACATCAAACAAAGGTTGGGTTTTCACTTTCAACCAATATTTGACTTCTGAGCCCCATCTAGTGTGATGGGAGGCTTTATAAGAATGTTAGGCCCCATTTACACTGCATGATTCAAGTGACCCAATTCCCAAGTTCGGATATGACCAGTTAACGTGGAAGCAGGAAAAAACTCATGGAGTCCGATGTCCTCAGATCGGATTCAGGCCGCATTCATATGTGGTAATAAATCGGATATGAATCGGATACATGCATTTGCGTGTGCCATGTAAACAGACAAATCAGATATTTCCCAGTAAATGCGAGTCGTACATCATCAAATAAGTGACATCAACTCAGGTGGACACCACCAACTGAGATCACATGACTTATTATAGGCACAAAATTTGCCCAGGCTGCAACAAGGGCTCCTCTTTTTTCTCCGCCATACGAGACCAATGTTTTGCTTTTTTTTGTTGACTTTTCAAAATATTGTGGAAAGCAAAACACTATATAGTCATATACAGTATTGTTCAAAATAATAGCAGTACAATGTGACTAACCAGAATAATCAAGGTTTTTCGTATATTTTTTTATTGCTACGTGGCAAACAAGTTACCAGTAGGTTCAGTAGATTCTCAGAAAACAAACAAGACCCAGCATTCATGATATGCACGCTCTTAAGGCTGTGCAATTGGGCAATTAGTTGGAAGGGGTGTGTTCAAAAAAATAGCAGTGTGGCATTCAATCACTGAGGTCATCAATTTTGTGAAGAAACAGGTGTGAATCAGGTGGCCCCTATTTAAGGATGAAGCCAACACTTGTTGAACATGCATTTGAAAGCTGAGGAAAATGGGTCGTTCAAGACATTGTTCAGAAGAACAGCGTACTTTGATTAAAAAGTTGATTAGAGAGGGGAAAACCTATAAAGAGGTGCAAAAAATGATAGGCTGTTCAGCTAAAATGATCTCCAATGCCTTAAAATGGAGAGCAAAACCAGAGAGACGTGGAAGAAAACGGAAGACAACCATCAAAATGGATAGAAGAATAACCAGAATGGCAAAGGCTCAGCCAATGATCACCTCCAGGATGATCAAAGACAGTCTGGAGTTACCTGTAAGTACTGTGACAGTTAGAAGACGTCTGTGTGAAGCTAATCTATTTTCAAGAATCCCCCGCAAAGTCCCTCTGTTAAAAAAAAGGCATGTGCAGAAGAGGTTACAATTTGCCAAAGAACACATCAACTGGCCTAAAGAGAAATGGAGGAACATTTTGTGGACTGATGAGAGTAAAATTGTTCTTTTTGGGTCCAAGGGCCACAGGCAGTTTGTGAGACGACCCCCAAACTCTGAATTCAAGCCACAGTACACAGTGAATACAGTGAAGCATGGAGGTGCAAGCATCATGATATGGGCATGTTTCTCCTACTATGGTGTTGGGCCTATTTATCGCATACCAGGGATCATGGATCAGTTTGCATATGTTAAAATACTTGAAGAGGTCATGTTGCCCTATGCTGAAGAGGACATGCCCTTGAAATGGTTGTTTCAACAAGACAATGACCCAAAACACACTAGTAAACGGGCAAAGTCTTGGTTCCAAACCAACAAAATTAATGTTATGGAGTGGCCAGCCCAATCTCCAGACCTTAATCCAATTGAGAACTTGTGGGGTGATATCAAAAATGCTGTTTCTGAAGCAAAACCAAGAAATGTGAATGAATTGTGGAATGTTGTTAAAGAATCATGGAGTGGAATAACAGCTGAGAGGTGCCACAAGTTGGTTGACTCCATGCCACACAGATGTCAAGCAGTTTTAAAAAACTGTGGTCATACAACTAAATATTAGTTTAGTGATTCACAGGATTGCTAAATCCCAGAAAAAAAAAATGTTTGTACAAAATAGTTTTGAGTTTGTACAGTCAAAGGTAGACACTGCTATTTTTTTGAACACACCCCTTTCAACTAATTGCCCAATTGCACAGCCTTAAGAGCGTGCATATCATGAATGCTGGGTCTCGTTTGTTTTCTGACAATCTACTGAACCTACTGGTAACTTGTTTGCCACGTAGAAATAAAAAATATACTAAAAACCTTGATTATTCTGGTTAGTCACATTGTACTGCTATTATTTTGAACAATACTGTATAGTGGATATACACAGATATAATCAGAAAATCTGATTTGGGCATCAAGACCTGCAGTGTAAATGCAGCCTTAGAGAATAATGTTCTAACAATGTTATCAGTAGACACGTTTAGAATGTTTTGAGAGAATTTTATCCTACCTTTTTTTTTAAAAAAACATTCTGGGAACTATAATAAACCTTGCCGCTGAAAACATTCTCAGAACATAAAACATTTCTTGCTGGTTTGATGTTTTGCCACTCATTTTCAATGCTAGATATTCAAAAGATGCAACTTTTTTGAGCTTAATTTTAGATCAAGTTTTCGTCAAGTTCACAGCATTTATAAGTGTATAAATCCAAGCGGAGAGATCCTTTTAAAGTTCTAAGTTGAGCAGAAGAAAATTGCAAAGCCATCTCAGGAGAAGTCACTTTAATAATGTCAGCCAAAAACAGCACAAACAAACAAAAGAACAAAACCTGCAAATAATTATGTGTCAACATGACAAAAAAAAAAGAAAAAGGGGCCCACACAACAATTTATCGGTTTAACTATGTTAAGCCAGAACCGCATCAAGTCCATCATCAAAGGCATTACATCATGGGGAAGTCGTGGCCTAATGGTTAGAGGGTTGGACTCCCAATCGAAGGGTTGTGAGTTCTAGTCTCGGGCCGGACGGAATTGTGGGTGGGGGGAGTGCATGAACAGTTCTCTCTCCACCTTCAATACCACGACTTAGGTGCCCTTGAGCAAGAGCATCGAACCCCCAACTGCTCCCCGGGCGCCGCAGCATAAATGATGAACACTGCTCAGGGTGTGTTCACAGTGTGTGTGTGTGTGTGTGTTCACTGCTCTGTGTGTGTGCATTTCGGATGGGTTAAATGCAGAGCACAAATTCTGAGTATGGGTCACCATACTTGGCTGACTGTCACTTCACTTCAACTCTGAATATTGTCGATACACAGTAATATCATCTATTGCAGTGGTGTATAAAATACCTGTAAGTCATACTCAAGTAAAAGTACAGATATCTTACCAGAAAATGACTTGTAGAAGTTGGAGTCATTGTTTAGAATATTACTTGATTATTGAATATTACTAAAAGTGTAAAATTATGTAATCTTAAGTACATTTAAGTATTGCGTGTAAAAGTACAAATAAATTCAAAATGGAAAAGAAGCATATGTATATGTTCAAACACAGTTTGAGTAGCAAGATTTTGTTCAGTTTTAACTCTTCCTTCCATTTTGTATTTTTGGGTAGGTGACAGCAAGTGAATGTTAATGAATGAGTCATTGAGATTCAAACGATTCATTCAAAAACAAAGCATTTGACTGTGTTAATGACTGAATCACTGAATCATTTATTCAACTGATTCATTCAAAAAGCTGATTCATTCAATAAGTAAACTCCATTCATATGGTTAAGTGATGACATAAAAAGCACTGTTTCTGGGTCCAAGCCTCAGTTTGCTTAAATTGAGAATACTACCTCAGCAGCCATTTATGTGCACTGTTTATTCATATTAAACATTTAAGCTAAATATTTTCAAACTTTTTATATTTATTTATATTTTCATTGTTTGGTTATCTGGGATTTCGTTATGGAGTTAAAGGATAGGATTATTATTGTATTTAGTAGTATTACATAACATCACATTGTGAGTGTATATTAACACCTTTTGCTGTTTTTTTCGTGGTATCTGATCAAGCGCTTAGACACAGAAGCATTGACACTTGATTTCAGGGGCAAATTGGGTGTGGCACAATATTTTTATATATATTTATACATGTGTTTACATTGGATTGCTGTTTATATGGAATTTCTGTTTTGTTGTTTTTTTTCCTTTCTTTTTTCAAGCAGTATTATACAAAGACGCAAATCTATTTTTCTAATTATATCAAATTAACTTATGAGTGATGGACACTGGGCGAGTGCGGAAATATGTTCCCCTTTAAAAGGACAGCTGTGACTGGGATTCTACAGGGGGTGACACCGTCTGGGCGTGTTTGTAACTGGCCTAATGAAAGGACGAGCAAGGACCTGCAAAGTGAGTGTTCTGCATGCGGTGAGATAGCTTATGGCTAGGTGAGTGTGCAGTGTCCTACAGATGAATAAAGGTGGATGAGTCTGTGATTTGAGGAATCCTGAGCAACAGCAACATGTGAGACGAGTGCTTACTGGTTGGGGACGTCTATTCGAGTGCTGTAGTGACGATCGAGAGCGAACGCCCATGGCAGTTTTCTGGTCAGCGACTACATGGGACTGATAGCAGAGTGCTATTTAATAAATTTTTCATCTATTTGAAAACTGGATTGTGTGACTTCCAGTCCCATCATTCTCTGGGGAACTGAGTTTAATGGTGGCCAGCAGTAATGCAGATGCCCAACAGGGACTGAATTTGACTCGGACTGTCTATCGAGTTTGGACTTGGATAATTTTTTTTTTATTATTATTTAATTGATTGTAATAAATAAAGTCTTATTCTGATATTTTGTTTGGGTGATGTTTCCACCGTTCCATCTCTATAAAAGAAAGGAACCTGTGTAAATGATCTATATTTTCTTCTGTTTTTTTTAAAACTCTAGGCGGCGTAGTCAGCTACAAAGAAGGTATTTTATATACATTTTTCTACAATTAATATTAAAGTACAATGTAATTGCAAACTCGAACTCACTTTTCCCTCGGCCCAAGTACCACAAAGAATGACGGCCCTGAAGTGGCCCAGAACTGGATTAAAGACTAGGGTCACACATGGGCCATATCCGGCCCGAACTGGCCGTGTACTGGGCCAAAGGAGGTTTTATTATTGGTACCAATTCTCAGCCTTAAGTAAACCAGAATCCCCAAATCTGAGCCACACCTGAGCTTTATATAGCCCAGACCCAATTGGTCACACAGACTATGCCAATAAAGTACATTAAACTGAATAGAAAATCAGACTTAAAACCCACACATCATGTAACTGTGCAATAAAAAAACGAATTGCATTGGTTTTTCTATTTATTTTTATGAAGAACAAATCAACCAATAAAGAGTGAGTGTATAAAGTATATAGTCTATATGAGAAACGTAACAGATAGACACTTTTAACTTATAATATAATATAATAATCATAATCATTTATTGCAGAACTTTAATGCACTTGACTGATTTGCTTAATTTTGAAATGATAATGTTTCATTCTGGTTTAACTTGTCATTTCAAAGACTTCATTTTAACAGTACTACACTTCATTAAAATGTCTGTGATTATTTAACCATTATCATGCAATATTGTATTTATCTTGTTTATCATGGGTCACATAATATGCTGCCACATCTTAGCCTGATTTGGGCCACATATCACCTGACTGATCTGGGCCACACTCCTCCCAACAACAACTGAGACTCATATTGTTTGCCGGATCCCCGCAGTGCCATCATTGCCACACATGGCCCAACTCTGGCTTAAAGACTACTTGACAGTGCCGACATTAGGCCAGCAGTGCCAGCTTGAGGCCACATATGGGCCAAGTCCGTTTGCTATGAGGGTCGCTACAGAAAATACCCAGCTAACATAAAAGAGTTAACTAACATTTCCCTTAATTTATGAAAATGTTTTCCCTCAACGTTACGACAATGTATTTTACCCATGAAAACATCATAAGACTGTTCCAGAAACATTATGTCAGAAACGTTTTTTTCTAACATTTACATAGCTTTTACATAATGTAAGTGAAAGTTATTGGAACGTTCCCTGTTAGCTGGGTATATGATACAGTATGACTAGGAATTAATGAAACAGAATTATACTGACACAAAAACATGCTAATTTTGGTCATGCATTTGTTATTTTCAATTAACTTACCGAAATGCAGTGGCCTGTACTGTGGCAAATGGGTGCAAACTCATTTATCCTTGCCTCTGTCATTTTATTCTTCCCTGCCTCTGTAAACGGAGTAGCATGAGAGGTGCATGAGAGATACTTGCTGCAGCCTCCGAGCCAGCAATACTCTGTCCATTATCATTATCATCTAAATTTGATGGACCGTGAAAATGGAGATAGTCCGTATAGTAAAAGTTGACACAATGAAACGGTGTTCACAAGTTGCCTGGAGACAAGTTACCTTCGGCATTAATAACAGATGGCGTTCCGTTAGCTCCACTGCTGCTTGACTCACTTGTTGTGTCACTACGTAGATGTGTATCAAACACACAAATGAATTGCATGCTGTATGGACAAATGTTTCTGCATATTGGAGGTAGTTCCCCCCTTTGATGAAATTGAACTTTTACAACTGTTGCAAACAACCGTATTGTCATCTTTTCGCCTGAAATATATCCAAACTTAAGAGTGTTTCGACCTCGATGCCATGTTTCCTGCGTTTTTAACCAAAACATGCAGCGCGTGGGTGATGTCATGACACATTTGCAATGAATGGAACCGATAAGCGGCATTGTTCAGCAGGCAAGCAAACAGTTCAAAGGAATCGATTCACTGGGCACCGGTTCTGAATAAGACTGGAAGGGCAGTCCACTTTAAATATGTGAGATGTAGAGGGGAGACCGATCTGTTGGTGGCACCAACAATTGGGACATATAGCAAGGTACTGTAAGTACAGTGTGCTATCTAATGTGGTCTTAAACTAGGCCACCCTGCTGCAGAGGTAAAGGTGGTGGGGCCATCAATTTCATCTGAAACTCCTAGGACCACTCTTTCATTTGTTGGTGACTGCCCAATGCTGAGTATTTTGATTCAAGATATTGAGTGTACATGATTATAAAACACTGGTTCCCAAGTCTCTCTGCTGTTGAATTTTAAAATAGCTGGTGTTCAAGTTCCTGAAAGGGGTGCTATAATAGTAAAAGGTAAATTCTCTTTTCCAGAATGTGGGAAAGTCTTCATCATTTCAGAACAACAGAGAAGGACGAGCATTGCAGCAGGTAATGGCAGTCTGTCATGTCGCAGCATAAAGCACGTCCTGATATTGCTGAGTTAGATGTGTTCCTAGGTCAACATATTTAGTTGACCCTGGAACAACATTTTACTCCAAAAATATATTATTGACCATATCCCTACACCTAAACCTAACCTTAAACATGAGTAATCCCTAAAATCAGAGGAAATTATAAATGAATGACACTGTACAAGCACCAAACAGTGATTGTAAGCGTAAACTTCACTAAATCTATAAACTGGTTCTTCAAATCTGATTGGTTAATCACAATGTTGTTCCAGGGACAACAAAGATGTTGTCCCAGGAACATGTCTCACTTGGTAAAATCAGGTTCTGCCAGCATAAACACAGCAAGATGGTTCTCTGGGCTACGTGTGATTGGCCAATAGAACGAGGTGTTCATATACCAACAAGGTGTGAAGTCATGGTTTGGGGACGTGATCGAATGGGACTGCGACATTACAGTGTCTGAACAGCCTGTGACTGCTGCACAAACCATTTTTATAGTGAGAGATGGTAGTATTCCTATGAGACTTTGTAATGTACATCCTTACAGTGTTTATGTGGGGAAAGTATCACAAGCTTGGGCAGCTGTATGAAATCAATAGCCCTGATATTTATGGACACTGGGACCTTGGACTGACTCTGGACACTGAGGGTATCATGGATGTGAGCATGATTTAAGCTAGTCCCCATGCAGAAAGTACAACTTCATCTAGAGCCCCCTTCCTCAAATCTTACCCTGGAGGTCCAATGCACTGCAGAGTTTAGCTCCAACCCTGATTAAAGTCACCTGTCTGCCATTTTCGAATGATCCCAAAGACACTGATTGACACTGATTAGCATGCTCAGGTGTGTTTGATTAGGGTTAGCGCTAAACTCTGCAGGAAAGTGGACCTCGAGATCCAGATTTAGGGATTCCTGATCTAGAGTAAACCAACTCTGACAATTATCTGACTTGACTATACAGCAGTGCCAAGATCTTGATGCATTTTTGAAAAAATGGTCTAATTCCTTTGGACATCATACTGGAGATGTTCCTCCCATTCGGGAGAGATTTCGACCATTACCTCCCATGATGTATCAAGAGATGAAGGTTTTATCGATAGACATACTGGATAAGGGGGTCATTTCTGAGAATACTAGCCCTTGGTTGGCCCTGTGGTGATGGTGAAAAAAAGTATGGGAGTTGCCGATTCTGCATGGACTATGTTAAATTGAATGCGGTCACACACAACGATGCTTTTCCTCTTCTGAGATTTGAGGAGACGCTTACTACTTTGAAAAGGGTGGAATGGTTCAGTACCTTAGACCTGGTTATTGGTAGGTTGGTGTACATTCAGAGGATCGCCCTAAGACCACTTTTGCCATTCCCCTTGGGCTATATGAATTCCAACGTATGGCTTTTGAGCTGTGCAATGGTCCTGCCTCCTTCCAGGGGGTAATGCAGCATTGCCTGAGCGGTTCTAACAAATTTTTCACTGGTATACTTGGATGACATTATCGTATACTCATTTGATTTTTCTGCTCATCTTAGCCATCTTGAACAGGTATTCCACAGCAGCAGTCAAAGGCTGGCCCCACCTCCATGATAGTCCAGGAAGTAAGGTCCTTGCAGGTTACTACAGGCGTTTTATTTCAAAATTTTCTACGATTGCTCAACCGTTAAATGCTCTGGGTGGGAATCCCTGATGGAGATGGAGCAGTCAGCTGCGCATGATTGAGCCTGAAGCCTGACACTTGAATTCTAAAATCCAGTAAACATCAAGATACGTTTTAATAGACCAAAGTTCCCCGCAGTTATGGTCTACTTTAACTTGACACTAGAAAGTGTGTTTCTTTCATCGATGTCAGTTCATAATCTAAGTGTTCTTTAAGTGCATTTTATCTTGTTTATGTTTCTCACAGGCTTTATAAATTTTTTTTTTTGTAAAGATCTATGCATATTTCATCTCGTGTGTGTGTGTGCGTGCGTTTGTGTTTTAATGAACCTGTTTTTAATGTACTATTGCACAACAACTGGCAGCTAGCCTATTTTCATCTAAATAAAGTTAACGAAAATCAAATACACTTTTTCAGTTTTTGCATTTTAGGTATGTTGGCTAAGGTTAGACTTATATATTTAATAGATTTTAATTAATACAATTAATGCAATTAGGTAGAATGTAAGAATTTTGTTTTGAAACATGATAATTGCTATTTATCAGCAACTCAGCATGAATAATTGTATACAATTATCCAAGAATTTCGGTACAAACAGTAAACAACTAGTCAAGTTTTATGTCGGTGAGAATTGGTTTACGGCGAGTGTGAGCGGAATATTAACGAAGCGCTTGCTTGGGCGGTTGAGCGACTGAGTAGAGTGCACGTCTATAGACCGTCACACCACTCCGCTCCGCTCACATGCTCTGATAGGTTAATGACTGTTATTGACCTAGAAATAAGACTTTTTTTTTTTTTTACCACATTTTAAGTTTAAAGTTTTTTAACAAAGTTTCTAACAGTGACAGGAATTGCTCAGTCATCTCATCTCCACGGCAGCGCTCTCTCTCTCTCTCACACATACACACACACACACACACACATCATCTTTTTCTGCCTTCAACTTCACAGGAAATCCTAGAGGTCAATGGATCTTTCCGTTTTGCATTCAGCTTGTGGGGGCATTTGAGAAGCAGCCTCAGAAACCGAGGAAGTTGATGGTCATGGGTCATCCTGAATGGAAGAGGATATTAAAACAGGTGGTTAAACAGAGAGACACTTCCCAACAGCCTCATCCATTAGAGCAAACCAAGGACATGTTGTAGCAGTAGCCTTTACGGACTTTATACCAAACCCTGTTGGTGGACATTTCAACTCCTACAAAGAGAGAGAGAGAGAGAGAGAGAGAGAGAGATTAGCCAGACATTTTGAGAAAGAATCAGCAATCCTGATTCACATGAAATTCTGAAACATGATACCACATTAATAAAAATAAATGGAGCAAAAGTCTCCATGAAAAGCTTCAAAGACAATTAAAGAAAAATAGATGTGTTAGGAAAATCTGTACAGCCCAACATAACCTTGGCAAATCCAATTATTAAACAATGGATAGTTCTCATCCACTGTGCTTATTATATGAATCTGTAAAATAACTTTATTTCAAGATGGAACAGAAAAGGTTTGTAAATAATAAATGTTCTCAAGAAGTGTTAATTTTTTTTGTAAATTCTTCTCTATGCACACTAGACACTTTTCACACACAATGCTGTGTGTACATAATACCACAAAAGACTCAAATATGTGTTTTCATGCTTGTGCACTACAAATCATCTTGCACTATTCCTCAGCCAGCTGCTTGACTTGCAATGTTTCTATTTGCACAAGTACAGTGTTATGTGAAGCATTCGTATAGTCGATGTATTTTTCCTTTTCATTTTATGTAAAAGTAAACATTTATATATAGTATATTCATACTCAAATATGTAGGATAGTTTGTGTATAGGTACAGTGTTTATGTGTAGCTAGTTTTTAGTTTAAGCATAGGTTAACATTTATATATAGTACTTAAAGTCAAATCTGACATTGTGTAAGTTTTGTATTATGTGAAGCATTCCTGTAGTATGTTTTTTTTTTAGCTTATGTACAGGTAAACATTAATATATAGTATTTTTATAGTCAACATCTGTCAGTAGGTGTAACATGGAGTAAGAGACAGTCAGATCCATATGCGGTAGTTTATTAAAGAGAATTGTCAAACAGGCAGAGATGAGAAAACAGCGTCAGGTATGTCAGAGGACATCCAAAAGTAACAAGCAGGGGTTGGGGCAGATAGCAGAGAATCACAGTCAGTATAAACAATCAAAAGTCAAACACGGAAGGAACAAACACTAGGAAACCGCTCAGTAATGCCAGACAGAACTAAACAAGACTTCGCAATCAAGGAGGGCGGTAGAGCAGAGGCGGAACAGTGGCAGGGATGGAGGGCCAGGTCCGTGTGGAAGTGGAGTGGCCGGGGAACAGGGCAGAGCCAGCCAGCAGCAGAACTGGAGTCATCCCCGGGCTTAACATGGGGGACAGGAGCCTTTCCTGGGCCTAACATGAGGAACAGGAGCCCTTCCAGGGCCTAACATGAGGAACAGGAGCCCTTCCAGGGCCTAACATGGGGAACAGAAGCCCACCGTGGGCTTAACATTGGGAACAGGGCGGAGCACACGACCACCACAGTGGAGTCAATGGCACAGGAGAACAAGTCTGGTCAGGTAGGACTGAAACAGAGAACATGAACAGGTTAATGGCGGCCTCCGTGGCAGTGATGAGGTGGATTGGGAGTTCACGGATGGCCTCTGTGGCCATGACAGGATAGGACAAGAGTTCATGGATGGATACAACTGACACCTCTGAAGGTTCTGCAGCAGTTGCCTCCACCTCTGGAGGTTCCACAGCAGTAACAGTCTCCTTGACAGCAACAAAACAGACTGAGAGGACATTGTTGGGTGCAACAGACAGGATGTGACGAGGCTCTGGAAGTTCAGCTGAGATGTGATGAGGCTCTGGATGATCTGTTGTGGTATGACTGGGCTCATAAAGATCAACTGTGACTTGACCTTGTTCACGAAGATCAACGGTGACTTGACTCATGAAGTTTAACTGTGTTTTATTTGACTCGTGGGTGTTAATGATGACTTGACCTGACTCTGGATGGTCAGCGGTGACTTGACTCCACCTTGATTCTGGAAGATCAATGGGGACCTCACAAGAATCTGAAAGATCAACGGGGACCTGATTTGGCTCTGGAAGATCAATGGGGATCTGACTAGGCTATGGACCTAATTTGACTCTGGAAGGTCAACAGGGACTTGACTCTGGTAGGTCAACTGTGGCTGCCATTTCATGCTGGAACGCCGGATTGGCAGCCTTCTTATGCAGAGGCACTGGGCTGGCTGCCATCTTGTGCACAGTTTCTGGAATGGAAGAGACTGAAGGACTGCGATGTTCCTCATCCAAAACACCCACACTAAATGCAGAGCCACTTAGTTGAAGTGCCAGATCTATGTAACTTTCCAGTGTAAAGTGAGGTTCGTGCAATGGCATGATCAAGCTGAGTGAATCAGACAGCCCTTCCCTGAAAAAGACCATAAGGCATACCTTGTCCATGTTGGTTAAATGAGCCAACTCAACAAAGTCCATCAAATAGTCTTCGATGAGCCAATCTCCTTGATGTAGACACATAAACTGGGCTCCTGGATTTATGACTAACCTCAATGTATTTCCTTAAGGCTGCTGGATCACAGCATAGAATCACAGTCAGTATAAACAATCCAAAGTCAAACACGGAAGGAACAAACACTAGTAAACTGCTCGGAAATGCCAGACAGAACTAAACAAGACTTCGCAATCATTGAGAGTCCAAACACAATATATATAGGGGAGTGGTAATGGGGAAAACCTGGTAGTGATTAGCATGGGATTCTGGGAAATGGAGTTTGAAAGCACAGTAGAGAATAAATTAGGAAAATAATGTGCCAGTAATGCATATTTACATTGGCAAATTTTTCAGTTAAAGGCAGTTAATCATTAAATTTGGTGATTTCATAATCCAACTCAGTTCAGTTTAAAGAGCCACACAGATGGGAAATCAAAAATTACCTGTATTACAGTGTATGATGTAGCTGTCCATCAGTGTAAACAATGTGCAAATAATTAAACCAAAAAGTACACGATTTATAAAGTTATTGGCTTCTAAAGTTAGGAGTCGACTCTGAATCGCTGAAACGAGTCGTTATAGATTTCAAATCTTTTGCCCATCTCTATGTACGTCACTAGGAACACTTTGCATAATAATCTCCGCCTACCGTGTTGGGAGAAACTGACCTCTGACCTGCATTTTACCACAATACCAGAGCAGTACAACAAATCCCTTTTGTTGTGTTCCCAACATTTCACTGATGACTGCTTTTCTAATCTCTGTGAGTACAAGGCGGGATTTTCAAAGCATTTGGCCATAAAAGAGGGTTCATTACCAACTTTATTTAGACCAACGAGCATCTCCGAATCACAATGCGAAGTATGATTATGAAGTTATGTGTTTGTTTTCTCCCGAGCGTCTTATCAGTATGTGTGCTGTCTGCAGCCGTTCTCTGCACTGATCTTCATTTACAAACACGTCATTAAAATGAAGTGTAACTCCGTGAATACTCAACGTGTGATAAAGTAATCCATATGAAAACAACGCGATGTCTGTTTTTCACGTCTCCCTTCACTATATCTAATGTGACCACGCCCCCGCGCTGAACGCGCTATTCAGATTCAAACTGAAGCGCGGCTTGAATACACCCACACAGAAGAAAAAGCAGCAAGACTGTTCAAGTTATTTATTTTACTGTTTGCTTCGCGATGAGAGAAATAAGACATAATTCACCCCAAAAAGATGCTAACGCATAGTTTACCGTGGAGGTGTGTGTGGAACAACCAATCAAACCTGACTATGTCAGTTGACCAATCAGAACACAGTATGCTACCGAAAGGTGGGGTTTAAGGAAACTGAATCTTTTGAACAGCTTTGCGCGAACCGTTTGGGGATCTCTGAGAATTGAGGTAATTTTAAAATGATATTTTGACAAAATGACAATGTTTTTTAACCTGGGATGGATTTAAACCTAATGTACAGGACTTATAAACAATGATAGGAAGCTTAGAATTTTCATCTTACTGGCTCTTTAAATAGTATCTGTGCAATCAAGTCTAAAATATTGCTGGATATTAAGTGTCCCAAACTAAGCAAGCCAGAGGCGACAGCAACAAGGAACCAAAATCCATCGGTGACAGAATGGAGAAAAAAGACTTAGGAGAAAGCCAGGCTCAGTCCGAGGGCCAGTTCTACTTCTATGGCCAAATAAAACCAGCAGTTCAATTCCAGGCTACAGCAAAGTCAGATGGATGCAGAGGACTCATCTGGTTCCTGTGGTCTTATCCTGGTGGCTGTCTGAGACAAGGTCTTTACAAGGGATCGGTCGCTGGGGCTCATCTTGTTTTCCTGGTTTCCATTGACATTCAGGGCTGTAGAGGTCCTTTCTAGGTGCTGATCCACCATCTGGTCTGGATACGTACTGGATCCGGGCGACTGCAGTGACCCTCGGATCTGGATACAGACTGGATCTGGTGGCTACGGTGACCTCGGAATAAGAGAGAAACAGACTAATATTAGTTTAGATGGCATTCTTCTAATGATGTAGCAAGTACATCAGATGTTATGGAAAGGGTTCCCGGTTCCAGTTGACCTAATTAATGCAGCCAAAAATCCTTTGATGGATTTGAAAATTAGAAATGTATTTATGAGTTATGTGTAACACAGGTTAAAGAGATGGATCTTTAATGTAAATTTGAACTGACAGAGTTAGTCTGCCTCTCGAAAAATACTAGGTAGATCATTCCAGAGTTTGGGCACTAAATAGGGAAAGGATTTGCCACCCGAAGTTGATTTTGATATTCTAGGTATTATTAAATTGCCAGAGTTTTGAGAACGCAGCGGACATGAAGTACTATAAGAGCTTATTCAAATACTGAGGTGCTAAAACATTCAGGGCTTCATAATTAATAAACAAGACTTTAAAATCAGTACAATGTTTAGTAGGTAACTAGTGCAGTGTTGACAGAACTAATATGGTCATTCTTCCTGGATCTAGAATGTGAAAATGTGAAGTTTTTAGATGCAGAGTTTTTAGGTTAGGTACTATAACTGATACCTTTGTTTATTTTTTTTATTTTTTTTCAGAATTTAGCAGTAAGAAATTACTCCAATAATCAGCATGACAGTGAAAGCTAACAACGTGCTTCCTGATGATATCTCCCAAGAGTAACATGTAAAGCGTGAAGAGTAACTGCCCTAATACTGAGCCTTGAGGTACTCCATACTGCACTTGTGATCGATACGATACCTCTTCATTCACTCCACGAATTGATGGCGGTCAGACAAGTACGATTTGAACCATGCACTTCCACTAATGCCAACAAGGTCTTCTAGTCTTTGCAAAAGATTGTTGTGGTCAATTGTGTTGAACACAGCACTACAAAACAAGTAGCACTAATACAGAGATACATCCACGATGTATAGTACCTTTTATAGTATCTTGTATGGAAAAGGAAGATTCTAGATCGAATCTAGAAACAAGTTCTCTGGGGTCAAGTTCAGGTTTTTTTATTTGAGGCTTAATAACAGCCAGTTTGAAGGTTTTGGGGACATATTCTAATGACAATGATGAATTAATAATATTCATAAGAGGATCCATGACTTCTAGAAGCACCTCTTTTAGGAGCTTAGCTTGATATTAAAATCACCAAGAATTAAAACTTCATTGAAGTTCTTCATCTGCAGCCAGTACTAACTTGGATAGAAAATCAGCAAATTATTTAAGTAAGTGTGAATGGTGCCTTGGTGGCCTGTATACAGTAGCCAGTACAAACATCACAGGGGATTTATCATTAACACTTGTTTCTCTGGATAATGTTATGTTATTTAAAACAAGTTTTACCTTAAGCACGCCTTCTGATAAATACTGAAACCATTGTTATAGATTGAAGCAACACCTTCCCCTTTACCTTTTTGACGTGGGTCCTGTTTATAACAGTAATCTTGGGGGGTAGACTCATTTAAAAATAATGTAATTCAGGTTTTAGCCAGGTTTCTGGACAACAGAGCACATATAGCTTATGATCAGTGATCATATTATTTACAAAAAGTGCTTTTGTAAAACACAGATTGATATTCAATAGGCCTAGCTTTATATTTTGTTTATCCATATTGCATCTGTTTTTTTGTTTGTTGAACCTCAATTAAATTGTTAACCTTAACTTGGTTTGGACGTTTTTTTGTATTTTCTAGTTCGTGGAACAGACACAGTCTCTATAGTGTGATATCTAGTTGAAAGAGTCTCTATGTGCTGAGAATTTACTGACCTCTGTGACGGGAGGCAGCTAGCAGACGGTCGGTTTAGCCAGTCTGTCTGCTTCCTGACCTGGGCCCCAGTTAGTCGAGTATAAACACTAAGACTATTTGCCATATTTCTAGAGAGAAGAGCAGCTCCACCCCGGGAGGGATGAAGATCATCTCTTTTAAACAGGTCAGGTCTGCCCCAAAAGCTCGTCCAATTGTCTATGAAATCTATGTTATTCTGTGGGCACCACTTAGACATCCAGCCATTGAGTGATGACAATCTGCTATGCATCTCATCACCACGGTAAGCAGGGAGGGGACCAGAGCATATTACAGTGTCTGACATCGTGCTTGCAAGTTCACACACCTCTTTAAAGTTATTTTTAGTGATCTTTGACTGGCGAAGTCGAACATCATTAGCATCAATTGGATGCATGTCTCTAATTCTGAAATCTTCTCTGTCAGCTTAATTATTTACTTGCATTTATCACATGTGAATCCCTCATTGCAGGAGAAGACATTATTCAACATGATTGATGAATGATCTGGCTACCACTGTTGTTTGATGAACTTAAAAAGAAAGAAAAACAGTGATAGATGTGAATGGAAATCCCAATGCCAAGCTATCCAGCTAATGAATGCTAACACGCTGCATGCGCAGTTTTTGAATAAAAGAGAATTATCAAATTAATCAGATTAGTTTGATATATAATATAAATAGTTTGATATGATCAGAAATAAGGTGGGAATTAAGTGATATTTGATCACTTTAAACCACAGAGAGTGATAATAAGATTCAACAGAAAAGTGGAGCTACAATCACAAACCACTGTGCAGCAGGACAGACAGGAAACAAGTGCACAAAGGCTGTCATCAATCACACACAGTGACACTATCTTTGAAGAACAGAAGAAAAATCTGTATCTATCATGATTTGTTCATTAGTGCATTAAAAGGCAGTATGAAGAAGTGGCCATTGAAACATACATCAGCAGTCCCTGTCAGCAAACGTATTTCAGTGTTTTACTAATGACACCACGCATCACATTTCAGTAAATGAGAGTGATTACAGTGAGAAACATGATCCCTCATGAATCTGGCTGGCCAACTTGTCTCTGTTCCAGTGTATTTTATGGCATAATGCTCCAGTAATCACATTTGACCAATTGGACATTTGCTCTATTTATGAGAAGTGAATATCGACTGCAGCCTTACAAGCAGACTTTGGTAAATGTATATTGCACATTCATTCTGCCTTTTCTAGGCCCATAATACAATTTAGTACATAAAACCAATTCTGTAAAGCACACTTTTTTGTAAAGACCTTACATGGTACCACAAATGTAAATACTTAAAATACAGATTTATCCACATAGTAGACATGGAAAGGCATTTGCCTATTTCACTGAGGTTTCATTGAGACATTTTATAGGTTGTATTAGTCATTCTACACTAAATTATAGCACCCATGTTACATATTACTATAATTATTTGCAAAAGCAACAACAACTAGGTAGGGTGGTAGTCTGTTTGTTTACCACACTTGTTTAGTCTTTGAGCGTATTGTGTGAAGGTATTTTTCACCTGATTTCTTGTCCTCAACACACATTATTTGAGAAATCATTCATGTGCCTAGCACAAATAATTATGAGCCAGAGTTTATTAATTGTTTGAAAAACAAACATACAAAAACCTAGCCAGATGTACAAGAAATAATAAAAGTAGCACACAGCACAGATACTGACCTGTAATTAGAGGAAGCTCCAGAAACAATAGCATCTGTATTACTCAGTCCTCACTAATCTTGTTACCCTGTAACATGAACTGTATCATCTAAAACATATTTTGGGTTCTTTACAGCAAACACAGCCTGCCGTGCGAGAGCATCAGGAGGAGTGTTTAGTTTGAGTTGGTTCTGGTTATAATGGGTCCATTGAAACCCACAGAGAAACAGTGCCATGCATTTTTAATCAGGTGGCTTCTGAGGTCGCCTGCTCCATTCTGAGGATGTGAATTATGAGCAACAGTGCGATGAAAACTGAACCAAACTGACTGAAAGACAATGACATTACCTCATGACAGGAAGAGAGTGATTTTATTACATTGATCTGTCATTTTCGTTTCCAATAAGTGAGTGGCAGAACTCTTATCTCCAAACATCCGATGGGGGCTCGTCCGGGATTGTGCTCCAGTGTGCTGTATGAAGAGATAAGATCAGAAACTAAATATCTCGGATTATATTTTGTGTTAGACTGTAACAGACTGCACCTTCACTGAACCGCTTGATGGTACAAGCATGAGAACAAGGACATGGCTGAGTGTTGCGTCTGGGTTTATGAGCCTCTCCTGCGAGGCTGTGCGCAGTTGTGCAGAGATCCAGTGTGATGAAGACCAGCGATGCTGCACACGAAACAGCAGCAGCATCACGTCCATCCATCATCTCCCTCTGCACTCTTTCCTGGACAATCTGGAACGGTTGGTCCGTAAGCTGTCGGGACTGCTGATCCTGCTCTTGCTCTTCGTGGTGGGTTACTTCATTCAGCGGCTCGTATGTCCCCGTCCTCGCCGTCAGACGCCCGAGGAGCCATCACTTCTGCATGGACACGCGTCCCAGGACTCTCTCACAGGGGACTTCAGCTCTCCGGTGCTGATGCTTCCCACATACGAGGAGGTGAACTATCTGCCCACATATGAGGAGATCATGATGGAGGTAAATAGAGACAATCTGAACTCAAACACAGGAGCGATAGAGGAAAGACGAGCAACATTGCACACATCTAGAAGACCCATAAACTCTATATAGTCCACTCATTGTGTTTGACTTGATTCTGTAACAGCTGATGCGTCCACAATAATGCATCCCATGTGTCTTCAGCAGCTGTGCACTTTTCAAGACATTTTTCCATTCAGGTTTGGCTCCTAAAGTAAGTGTTTTGAAATATCCAGTCCTAGACAGTGCCAATTATGTGCAGAAATGTGTTAGTAACAATTTTCATTTAATTGCTGGTCTTATTGTGCTTACTGTGTGCACATAATCAGAAATGAGAAAGAGATGGTCTGCTCAGAGACAAATGAACAGGATAAATGCACATTAACTGGTACAACTTAAAAAATGTTTTTAACGTTACTTTAAGTTTAAAAGCAGAGTTTATGAGATCACCACAGATTTTACAGTTCTTTTGACATGTTACATAAAAGTTATCCTGACAAACAATTCCAGTTTTATCCTTTCCACAAGCTCAGCGTGAGGTTCAGACACTCAATGTCTCCGTTAAGACTCTGGAAATGTCCTTCTGAAGAAAACAAATATATGATTTGATTTGTGGTGAAACATATGATTTGTAATAAAAGTAAGTATAAAGCAGCCCCCTCCCTTAAATCTAATCCTTGTTGGGGCGTGGGCAGGTCTCCGCGTGAAAATGTATGAGATTGTACAAATTCACTGCCAATATGCCAAAACTTGTCCTAAGATTGTCAGAAATTGCCACGAGACTGTGTTGGCCAGCCTAATTCACCACCAACAGACATGAATACACCTTTCAGATGCATTTCTGGATATCAGAAGTGCAAAAAACCAGTGGATGGAGTTTATTTTTACAGAGCATCAACGGAGTTGTGCAAGTGTTTGTGTTTGTTCCCTGCATTTCGAAGATGCTTGTTTTACAAACAAGGCCCAGTTTGACGACGGATTTGCACATCGTTTATTTCTTAAGGATGATGCAATCCCAACGAACAAGGGTCACGATCGTGTGTTGGAACCGCAGGCGGTGAGTAAAACTGCTTTAAATATCTCTGCCTCCTTGTTAGTGCGTCCGCCTCCCATCAAAGACCCGGGTTCGAGCCCTGCTCGGAGCGAGTCGTTGCTGCTGCTGCTCTCGTTCAGTTTCAGCCTCTGGATCTGATTCTGGATCATAAATATACGCTGAATCTGACTTTTAGCAATGGTTTGTTTTGGATGATGTTTTTTCCTCACAGTAATGTCACAGCTTCCAAACGCTATCAGCGCAAAAGCCTACTGGCGCTCGTGATTCTTTAGCTCCGCCCACACGTCACGCCTCCAGATGGTCGTGTTTTTCCGGGAAAAATCGGTACAGACTATCTTTCTCTTATGAATATAATAAAACTAAAGACTTTTTGGAGTTATGAAGGATGCAGTACTACTCTATAGGTACTCAAGATTAACAGGATATTGAGTGAAAACGAGCATTTTACCCCCCCCCCCCCCCCCTTTAAAACTCAATAGGCTTTTTCAAGCTAACATAAATTTGTTCTTGATTTACCATGTACTTTACAGTGAAATATGATAAAAGAGCATTAGCAGATATTGGTTATGAACACCAAGGGTTAAAATATTATTATTTTTTTACATTGTATGAACTCAACTACAGGGCATTACTGAACAGTGAGAGAACTGACAATACAGCTGAGGATACTGAAGAACAATGCAATGCAGGCTCTTAACCCAGTCTCTGTCTGCAGAGGCAAATGGGAACACGAGGAGATCACAAACAGCAAACGCTGAAGTTGATAGACACTTTAGCAGAGAACTGGAACATACACAGGAGAACAGATGAAGGAGATCAACAGGGTGAAGATACAGGTGAGAAACCCACAAGGAAAGGAACTTCAGACCCTGGGTGATGAACCAAACCGGCAGAAAATATGAACTTTATGTGTTGAAGAATGACAGCTCTGTGGTCTCTTCATCTGCACCAGATGACAGGCTTTGGAGAAGGTCCACCACAAACAGGACACAGATGCTGGGAGGTCTGAGATGAACCACACCCCTTGATGAGACCAACGGCAGAGGAAGGAGCTCACCGGCCGGAAGATGGCAAGGCCATATGGAGACAGTGAAGTGGATATCCTCAGATGAAGCACTGAACTTCCTGAGCCACACAGGGACATTAACACAGGTTTGCAGGTGCCAGAGGGTTTAATGTTTGTCCAGAGCCCAGGAGGATGGTACAGATACACACCCAGGGCTCAGTAGTCTGGACTAACTATCATAGCAGGAGTGAAGACGATGTAAAGCTGTTTCACACTGAACGCGATGAGACAAAGTAAGGTGAATCACAGACAAATGGTGCTTTCAGACCGGGCATGAAACGACTGATCTGTTGATTCATGCATGCACGACCACCACCAACCAGCAATGCATTTTTCCTCAGATTTGCATCTCGTTTATGGATTTAACTTCATCCACTGCTCGATATACAGCATTAATTTAAGATAAATAAATAAAGTTTGGTTCTACACCAAAAACACAAACTATCATTACTTACAAGAATACATCCTAAATTAAAAACAGAGGTACAATTAGCATCAAGCTACACTTGGAAATGTATGTTTGTAGTTATTAATGTATTTGCTTAAACCCACTTTAAACCATCATCGAGTGCTTGTAATGAATAACGAGTGTGATGTATAGTTGATTCTGATCCTATAACACATGACAGCTGTCCCATCGGCTGTAGACACGGTGTAATAAAAGCAAATCTCTGTGAGTCTGTCTGTTTGCAGTTTATTATGTCAAGTTATTATTATGCTGCGGACACAAGGGAGTGCAGCGATTCATCTTGGTGCAATATGGACACGCAACACATTCAGAATGACTCAATCTTTAATAAACTACAGAACACGTGCAGGCAGGGCTTATATACTCGAGAAAAAAGAAAAAGAAGAGCATTCGAATCTCAAAATGTAAAATTGAATGCCAACCCATCAAACACATATTAGAGTAATCGAATATTCTGGTCCAGCCCTAAACGTTACACACATGTGTGTTCTGCTCGTGTTTCGTGAATGAGATCTTTATCTAACACTTCATCAACACCCCCAGAGCTTCACAGTCCTAAATCAATCACAATCACATGTTTCTGCTTCTTTGCTGTGTTTTGATGCAGATGTTCAGTACTCTTTCGAAACATAGCGCCTCCCACCATATCATAACAAAAACACTGAATGCTGGGAAATTCTGTCAATGGCTGGTGAAGGGTTACACAAAGGGGGCACAAAAATGGATGTAAAGACATTACATTGCAGTGCTGTTAGTTCCAAATGTATCCCAGACCACAGAGAAGCTTTGCCTGCTCTCCCTCTGCTCTAACACATGCTCATCGGGGAACTGCATCAGAAAGAAATTCATATTTCTTTCTTTCTTTAAGATATATTTTTGAGCAGACAGGAAGTGAAGTGTGTGTGGGCAGGATCAGGAAAGGTCCACGAGCTGTGAATTGAACTTGGGACGCCCACCGCACAACAGTGCTCTATGGATTCATATTCACGGATTATGATCTGAATAGTTGCCAGTGGCTGAACTACAAATGAGTAGGTGTTTCATCAGTGTCGGATCACTAAAAATTCATGTTATTCACTCACAAATGGACGTTTTATTTCAAATATGCATTTATTGAATAAACATAAATCAAGCTTTTACAATAAAACTGAATTCTTGTTACAAAATCTTGATGAAATGATATATGAATATCAGCTGAACTAGACATGATGCGCAGTGTTCAGCTGGAGCTGACAGGTGTAATCCAGGCCTCAGTTCTCCTGCACTACATCACAGGTGTGTGTTCATCTGCGAACGGAAACACTGCTCCTGACGGATGAGCTGGCTGCTTTCTCCCGCTCCATGGCAAACTCCATTTCAATTTTAGCCTGTATTTTCTCCCAGTCCACTTCCACCTGAACAGAAGCAGGAGACAGAAACAATAAAGCGCTATAGAGAGGAGACTGGTTTACACACAGTCTGAACATGTCTTACTCCCTCAGAGTACTGCAGGAATCTCTTGTTGGTTTCCTGCTTCCCAAAGTCCTGCAGGAACTTCTGTCTGTGAGCGAGCACTGTGTCCACGTGAGTTTTGTGCTTGACCGCCAGCTCCAGAGCCCTGCGGAGAGACAGGCGTGAGCGGCACACACACACACACACACACACACAGCGTCGCGCCGTCGCACCTGTCCCAGTTGTAGAGGGTGATGTGTATCTGGATGGCGTGGTAGATGAGGTTGGCCTGCAGTAGAGTGGCTTCGGCCTCCTGCACGTGTCCACTGAAGAGCAGCATGTGAGCCACACACGAGTCTCTGGACGGAAGATCCCTGATGAAGTTGATGTACTGCACTTTATCAATCTAGCAGAGACAGAGACCAGCGTTATAGAGACGGAGAGGAGACAGTGATGAGAGATATCCTCTGGGCAGATTCACCTCTCCTATAGCTGCGTACGCCACTTCTGCTGTGCTCAGCTCTCTATTGGCCATCGCCAGACCGGCCAGACACGACCAGAGCGTCTGATCCTGTAAGACACAACCTCTTCAGACACATCTCTGTACAGGACAGGTCAACCAGCGCTAGTCTGCTGGTCAGAGTGCTTCTGTCATCATCATCTAGCATCAGGTCTGTGGTGAATATCTGACACCTGTTCAAGTTCAAGGAAGACTTCATCCTGGTCTATCACAAATGAATGATGACCATTACTCTACATTAGATTCAGAAATTCTGTTACTGTTCATTTGATCAAATATATACGTATATATCTGTAATATATCTGTATAAATGACCATGAATGTATTATAACACACATTATCAACAGAAGTGTATTTTTAAAGTGACACAGATTACTGCGTTCAAACCTTCTTCATAATGAATCTTAACAGCTCTTTAATGCTTCAGTTGTGGTTTAGTTGTATATAGTGATGTCTGGTTCTTCCCTGTTAGTGCACTAGTGTGACTGCAGTATTATTAGAGTATTCCTGTGTGTTATTAACCGCTGCCCTCTGCTGGAGTCACACACACACACAGAGGAAGACCTCACAAACCAGAGACAGACAGACACATACCTCCTCATCACACACACACACACACGCACGCACACACACACACGCACACACACACAGTGAATCTGTTCAATCATGCTGTGAATCACTGCTCTGATGGAGATGATGTCAGAACAGAGCTGTGCATGAAGACTAACAAGACTGAATATATTCAGCAGCTTACAGCTAACGATACAATTTACATATGTGGTTATTCAATTAAATTAAAATATAGTTTCAAACTATTACTGCATTATTTAATTGTTACACCATTAATATTTCATAGTACTAAACAGAGCTAATGCTTGATCCTCTGCTGCCATCTCCTGGTTATCATGGTCATGTCATGCCATTTTCATCTTAAAAAGTCTTTATTTTTATGCACATCTTTTCATGTAGAGTTCATGAAGGAGAAGTGAACTTTAAACTGAGTTTAACTGCACAGATGTAGAGTTGAGAAATAATGAAGTCTTTAAAACACTATAAGATTTTAAAGACGTGTTGATGGCTATAAAGGTAAGACACTGATGATCTAGTATACCATCATGATGTTGTTTAAGATATTAGCCTAAGCAGTTATGATAGCGTGTCTGGTTCTCCTGGCTCATGTTGTTAAATAACATGAAACGGTATGTTTCTGCTGCTATCATTATTAACGGTATGGCCACTGTTTTGTTTCTCAGTTTCTCATGTTAAATGAGCTTTATGTGAAGTGCTAAAGCATGTGTGTATGGTCAAGTGTTCAGATGTCTGGTGTGTGACACTAGCCAACAGTCTCTGAACACGGAAAGCTTTGACCACTCAATCAATTACAGTTTAAAATACCATATGTTCAGATAGAAAGCAGTTATTTTAAATAGTGAAATCATTTCACAATATTACTACTTTTGCTGTATTTTACATTTACTTTACATTTAGTAGTTTAGCAGATGCTTTTATCCAAAGCCACTTACAAATGAAGAGAACGAAAGATATCAGAAGAGCAATGATATATCAGTGCTTTAACAAGACTCATCTTAACACAGCACATGGAGCAAGGGCTTTTTGTTTTGTTTTATACATATGTATATAAAACACACACACTCACACACGCACACACACAAAGAAAACAAGTAGATAGAATACAAAATTCAAGTTTTCCAGGCACGTCCACATCGCATCGAGTTAAAAACATCTAAACTTGTCAGAATGCCGCAAGCGCCAGAATATCAGACCTCACCTGAAGCAGGAAGTTGGTCACCAGATCACACGGTAACCAGTTAAACCATAACACCGGAGAGCGGCAAGATGTTTTGCTCTGAGGTGCTCGCGCATCACAGTTGTGCTGCCGTGGTACACCATATCGGTTTTGCAAAGGGAACAAAGGGCCATTTTATTTGTCCTCTGTTTAAAGTATTCCCATACTTTTGATAACAGTGGTCTCTGTTTTTGTGATAGAATGCAACTTTCTCCATTCCCAGTATGCCATTACGCGAGATGTAAACAAACAGCGTGACGCGTCATTGCAGCACTAGTTCAAACCCTTCTGACTGGTGGTGCATGTGCTCTGTTTTAGCTCGGAGATGTTTAGTGAGTGTGTGTGACCTCTGACCTTGGCGAAGCGGCAGATGCGGAGAGCGTCCTCCCAGCGGCCGCTGCTGGTGTACTCGTGCAGTAAGCTGGGGTACGGGGACACAGCGCTGCGCACCAGAGAGCCGTCCACCCGTCTGACCGTCACCTGACTGCCCTCATAGCTCACCATCTGAGGAGGACGGCTGAACTCACTGCACACACACACACACACACACACACACACAGATCAGCTCTCCATACCTGCAGCTTCACCACTACACACATACTGCACTGACACCACTGGAAAGATCTAGAAACACTCTTCTTTAGCTTTCATACATTTCTATTCAGACCATTTCATTTTGTTCCATATGAACATGAATATCTGACCAGACGTTCATACTGTGCTGGTCGCTCATATAAATATATCTGTGTATAAGCAGGTGTTTCCTGCGTCTCTGTGCTGCAGTGAGTGTGTACCTGCTGTCTCTGCTGAAGATGGTTTTGGGCAGCAGGTCTTTGTCCACAAACACCACGCTAGGATAATACCAGACTGTGAAGCGGCTGTCCTGGATCCCACACAGGATGTTAGCCGAGTCGTTCCAGGCCATAGTGTCCACCATCGACCCTGAGATCACACAGATCACACACAGATCACACACAGATCAGATCAGATCAGAAGCAGACTTTAACACAGACGCCTGACTGAACTCTCACCGATCTTGTGCATGCTGTGTGCTCGGCCCAGCTTCCTCACAGAGGTCAGGTAGAGGTCACGGTTTTTATCGATGAGTGCGATCCTTCTGTCACTGGACGAGCCACACTGATCCAGCGCGACGAACACCACCTCTATCTGAACACAGACACATGATCATCCCTGATCCGACACTACAAGACCAAACACTCCTCGTTAATCTCCACGAAAATCACACTCTCTCATGTAGGATCTTTTCAGAATAAGTGATAACTTTACAACCACAATAGGAGTATGTTGTTTATAGTAGGAAAGTAATCTGGGACAGTAAAGTATGCAGAGAGCAGTATACTATGACTACTGTGAAATCTGTCATATTTCTCTGGTCACACACAGTGTTTTGTGTACTATACAGCAGGGAAGTGTGTGATTTCAGATGTCTGAATGATTCAGCTGTTAGAACAAATCAGATGAATCAATGATTCAATGACTCACTCGTTAGCTTCTACTTTCATATTCAGAGAATCCTTTTATTTTTAAAAATAATTTCATATTTGAAATGATAATAAATAGAAGTTAAACCTAAATTAAAACATACGGTCATAATTTATGCAATGTTGAATCAACAAGTAAGTGAGTGTGTGTGTGTGTGTCTGTGTGTGAGTGTGCTTGTGTGTGTGTGTACCTTGTGGGTCAAAGGTTTGCCATCACCAATGGCTTTTCCTGTCTGAGCCTCGAACAGAAAGACGACTGGAAGAGAGAAGGAAGACCCTGTGACTGATCACATTATAACACACCTGCCCCTCGTAGTGGAAATGACATTTATCTGGTTCAGTCCAGCACCTACAGTACCAGGATGATGAAGAAGGAACCAGGCTGGACATTTCAGCAAGACAATGATCCCAAACACAGCCAAGAAACTCTCAGAGAAAGAACATAAAGCTGCTGGAATGACCAGCCAATCACCTGACTGGAATCCAATAGAAATCAAGAACTAAAGGTCAGAGGTCATAGACCAAAACCACACCTGAGCAAAGCATGCCACCAGTTCCTCCTACAGCTGTACAACAAAGTATTAAACACATTTCCCTGTATCATTCCATTTTATTACACAGAACTTCATTTGTTTTCTCTGTACATGTGGATTACTTTGGTTGTTATTGACGTCAGCGGCACCTTTAGAAATATATTTACTGGAAAAATGGTGCTGTGTTCAATACTTATTTGAGCCGCTGTATATAGTACAAGCTGTCTGACTGAACACAGGCTGAGGACATGTCTCTGGGACGCTGGAGGACACTCGTGTGTTGAAGGAGAAGCACTGGTGTGTGTGTGTGTGTGTGTGTGTGTGTGCCGGTCAGCACCTCGTTCATCGCTCGTGTCTCGTATGGCGATGCTGTCGTTGCTCAGAGAGATGGACTGAGAGCTCAGGATGTCCATCCTCAACCCGGGACTCTTGGGAGACGACACCAAACGGCCCTCATACGAGTACACAAACAGCTCTGCTCCATCCACCAACAGAAAGTGCCTGCACAGAGTGTGTGTGTGTGTGTGTGTGAGGGAGAGAGAACACATCATAGTCCTCCAGAATAACTCTGAATCAAGCTCCACCTGCTGAAGAGACTCTGAGAAACGTGCACTGATCAAAATCATGTTTATTTGTTTAAACTAGACTTTCATTTGGTTTGTCTAACAGCAAATAACCATAGAAGAAGATGAAAAGAAAGCATGTTGTTTAAGCTTGAGAGCTGATGTGCAGAACACATGACTGCAGGGTCTATTCATTTTTATGGGTTTTAAGCACATCATAAAAATATGATGCCTGTTGAAGACATCAGAATTAACATTAAGGGATTTAAAAGCTGTCTTTATTCATAATAAATAAACTACATTCAATATTTTTACTATTACTATTTTCATTGCATAGCCAATTTAGTTTTAAGTAATTAAAATCCAAAACAAAAGAAAAAATATTCTAATATAATAGAAACATCTGCTAAAAGGCTGATATAGTGTTGTGTTCCTCACCTCTCGGCCTGCACGATGAGACTGACCGTTCCCTCCTTCAGGTCAAAGATCAGCGGCGTGTTCCAGTTCTTAGCACTGAAACAGCACAAGAGCGCGTCAGAGCGGGCACAGACGGACGGACGGACTGATGGAGCAGTGATAGGACACACACCTGTAGACGTAACACTGCAGAGAGGTGGTGACCACCAGATGACCGTGAGCCAGTGAGGCTTTGATGACCCGATCTCTGAACTCCAGGACATCCACTGCATCATTCAGCACGTTTCTGACCTGAGAAACAAACACACCGACTCATGATCACTGACCCTGAAGATGCATTTCCAAGATTAAAGCACGTGTGCTGCCACAATCACCTGCAACATGATGCTCACTGCTCTGAACACATTTAAACTCTTCAGGGAAATTCACCTGAACTTCACAAATCAGTCAAAGCTTACTTTCAACAGAAAACATCTAGAATTCATCTAGAATGAGTGTACTGTAGACAGCACAGGTCCACACATGGGTTCAGAGCAGCACAAAGCACTTTACTAATGCTGCAGAGAGTAAAACCATGCCTTGTTATTACGTTCAGCACACATAATGCTATATTCATGAGCTGCACTGAAAGCCAAGGACTCAGTCACTGTTCCCTAACTTAAATGTGTACTTTTCATTACACCAGTGAGAATCTAATAATAATTACTGAGAAAATGGAAATAACCAAACTGGTGAGTAAAAAGGAGCATTACAGTAGTGAGAATGTGTGTGTTAAATGTGCAGAATGGTGTGAGACGTCCACAGGCTTGATCTCCAGCTCTGTCTCAGACTGTGTCTGTGTGTACCTGCATGGTGCGTCTCTTAGTGAGTGTGATCTCAAAGTTCCTCCACTCCCAGCGCTGCTCTACCACATGAGCGAACAGCACCTGTCCGTTCCCACAGGCTCCGGCCAGCTGAGTGCCATCTGCAGACCAGGCCAGACTGAACAGACTTCCTGTGCTGGGCTTCTCCAGGGAGTACGACCACTGACGCGCACGCACACACACACACAGAGAGAGAGAGTAAGCACACACACACACACACACACACACACACACACACACACACACAGAGGGAGAGTAAACACACACACACACACACACACAGAGGGAGAGTAAACACACACACACACACACACACACACACACACACACACACACACACACAGAGAGAGAGAGAGTAAACACACACACACACACACACACAGAGAGAGAGAGAGTAAGCACACGACACAGAAACAGAGGCCGCAGGACCAAGCAGACAAGCACTGACAACTGCTCTATGCTCAAGAAAGATAAATAGTGCTAAGAAAAGTGTGTGTGTGTGTGTGTGTCACTGATATATGCTGTGCTGTAATGACTCCCTGTGGATGTATGTGCTGAATCAGCACCATTATATCAGAAACTTTAAATACGCCTGTCCTGACACACACACACACACACACACACTCAGCAAGGGTCTACACATGCTGTCAGGCTGTAGGGATGTGATCTGTGTAAATCTGGCACAGCTGGCTTCACTTACATCTGCTATTATACACACAGGACAGATATGGTGTACAAATAAACACACACACACACCTTCTGACAAAATACATATACTGTAGGAAATTACACACAGTGACAGAGTGTGTGCACATTTGGTTTGTAAAAGACAATTCCTCAATTTCTGGACATTTTGTCAATCAGCTTTATAGAAGCAGTTTTCTAACGTTATTAAATGCATGCATCCTTTATGTCCAATACATGTAATTATTAGAATAATAAGATACTCTTAGGCTGTTAATCACACAGACGGTTTAATGCAGCTCAGAAATGGCATGAATGCATTTACACACAGTTACAACTGAATAAATTATGCTGTGATTAATGATTTGAAGAATAACATTGTGAATATTTTACTTCTTATTTTCTTATTTGAGCACTTCAAGACTGTATATATGACTGTAATAAAGGGCAGAAGAAAGAGGCTAAATGAACGGAGAAATGTGGCACACCTCACCAGAAAAATCATTTTATCAGAGGATCACATAATGAGATTTTGAGTAAAGATTAGGAGCTGAAATAAAAAAATAAATATCCTCTGTGGATGTGCATGGATGAGTCGTTCACTATACCATCAAATAAGATGCAGTTTGTGTGAACTTTAACAAACTTGAACCTCTACATTAAAGGTGTGTGAGATGAAGTGAAATAGAGAGTCTCTGGAGATGCTGAGGGGGCTGTGTGTGTGTGTGTGTGTGTGTGTGTCTTACCCCGGTCTTATCACACAGTCTGAGTGTGTGGAAGGAGCCCATGGCGAAGAGCTCTCCGTCTGGAGCCCAGGCCACTGAGGTGATGGGGTAATCATGAGCTGAGCTGGAGAAGAGCATCCGGCCGTAGCTGTCCCACACCTGCAGCACACACACACACACACACACACACACACACACACACACACACACACACACACACACACACACACACACTCACACTCTCAGACACTCAGACACTCACCAGCATGAGTTCAGCGGGTCAAACGCCTCATATTATGCTGCTAAAACAACATTATGTGGTGTATTTGGTGTAATGAAATGTGGTTATGCGGTTTAAGATTCAAAAGCACATTATTTTCCACATCTTGCTTATTATTGTTTCTCCTCTTTGCTCCTTCTTCTGAAACGCATCGATTCTCACAAAGGTCATCGTTCTGAAAAGCGCGGTGTGCTGTGATTGGCTGAATACCTCAAGCGTGTGACAGAAATGTTATGCCTCTGAACATACTGTAATCCGTCCGGCCGGAGTGATCGTGATTCCCCCTGTGGGGTCAAAGTTCAGTCAGAAACAACAAGCCAAAGAGACAAGATGGCAGGCTTGTGTCCAGTTCTGTTGTCTGTTGTCGGATCACGTCACTTGTGTCCGGTGTAGACATGCTGTGAGTTTATTAATGGGTCATGTTATAGCCCTGCTTGTTTTGAATGTTTTTATGAAATATCTGTATTGACTGCATGATCATATCATCGTATTATTTACTGCCATGCAATGAGTAACGAGTAACACTGCTGTAGGATGAGTTGAGCCCAATCTGAACCTCAGGAGCCTGAGTGGAGCGTCAGCGGATGTTAAAAAGAAAACCCATTTTCATTCAAACAAATCGATGTAAACTACACATTTGACTTAATCAATAAAATCATTTATCGTCCAGCCCTAGGAGATGGGGAGGGAATATGCAGCTGTTTGCATTTCCACACCAAACCAGCTCTTTTTAAGACACGCCTCAAAGATGACATTTTCCAGATGATATAATAAAGGATCTGTGGGGAATTCTGTGCTGGACGTTCACAGACACATTCTGGGGACACCCAAGACCAATACTGTAGCTTGTAAAAAGGAGCATAACAGGTGCTCTTTAAGGACGCTTAAATAATTGTATTTTGTTGGGAAACAAAACAAAAAGGGTGAGGATATTACATTTTAGAAATTCATGCAACATTACGAGTTTGAGGCTTTCTGCTTCGATTTAAGACCTTTAAGGTCTTCATTTTTGGAAGGGCAGACTTTTGAAGACCAGCAGAAACCCAGTGTTTACATTGATCTTTACCTTATATTTGCAGTCTTCTCCTCCTGACAGTATGAGATCATTGACAGCACTCCAGTCCACCTTCAGAATGACCCCGTCATGAGCTCTCCACTGCACACACACACACACACACACACACACACTCAGTGGATCTGATCTTACTGAGGACATCTGTGATTATATCTGACGTGAGACTGGATTCAGACATTCAGCACCGTCTGGCTCTGGCACGTGTGTGTGTGTGTGTTTAACCCCAAAGACCTGCAGTAACTGCATCATTTATCAACAGTGTGTACACACAGATGTGTGTGTGATGAGGGCAGAAGAACAGTTTCACTGTATATATAAGCTACATATGACCGCCCAGCCTGAACACATGTGTACTTGTGCTAATCTGTGTTCTGTTGTCTCTACACACCATCAGTGACACTGCCCTCGGGTCTGAGCTCAGGAGGTCAAAGGTCACATCAGTCTCATCAGTATTATGAGCTACTTCTGACACGAGTCATGTGACAGGACTATCACCAGCTAACCCCAGGAACTGTAAACGTGTGTTAGTTTCTCTCGTCTTCCACAGAATGTCATTTAATTAAAAGTAATGTTCATTGATTTTACAAGCTGACTGTCTTTATAGAATACTTACAGATATCAGAGTGAATATAGATTTGTCAGAGAACGTTATGTTTACTAATAAGTTTTTGTTTACTGGCCAAACAGAAAGAAACACTCTGGTGGCTGTTCAATGGTAGATGCACTCGCAGTGAGTCAGACGTCTAGTGAATGTTGAATAACTGAGTGTATGAACAGAAGTCTTAGCTGTGATGGCGTGTGTGTGTGTGTGTGTGTGTGAGTGCGTGTGTGTGTGTGTGTGTGTGTGTGATGGCGTGTGTGAGGGAGTGTGTGTGTGTGTGTGTGTGTGTGTGTGTGAGTGTGTGTGTGTGTGTGAATGTGTGTGTGTGTGTGTGTGTGTGTGTGTGTGAGTGTGTGTGTGTGTGTGTGTGTGTGAATGTGTGTGTGTGTGTGTGTGTGTGTGTGTGAGTGTGTGTGTGAGGGAGTGTGTGTGTGTGTGTGTGTGTGTGAGTGTGTGTGTGTGTGTGTGTGTGTGATGGCGTGTGTGAGGGAGCGTGTGTGTGTGTGTGCGTGTGTGTGTGTGTGTGTGTGTGATGGCGTGTGTGTGTGTGTGTGTGTGTGTGTGTGTGAATGTGTGTGTGTGTGTGTGTGTGAGTGTGAGTGTGTGTGTGTGTGAATGTGTGTGTGTGTGTGTGTGTGTGTGTGTGAGTGTGTGTGTGAGGGAGTGTGTGTGTGTGTGTGTGTGTGTGTGAGTGTGTGTGTGTGTGTGATGGCGTGTGTGAGGGAGCGTGTGTGTGTGTGTGTGATGGCGTGTGTGAGGGAGTGTGTGTGTGTGTGTGTGTGTGTGCGTGTGTGTGTATGATGGCGTGTGTGAGGGAGTGTGTGTGTGTGTGTGTGTGTGCGTGTGTGTGTGTGATGGCGTGTGTGAGGGAGTGTGTGTGTGTGTGTGTGTGTGTGAGTGTGTGTGTGTGTGTATGATGGCTTGTGTGAGGGAGTGTGTGTGTGTGTGATGGCGTGTGTGCGTGTGTGTGTATGATGGCGTGTGTGAGGGAGTGTGTGTGTGTGTGTGTGTGAGTGTGTGTGTGTACGCTGTACCTGCAGGACTTTAGCGCTGGGCTGCAGTGGTTTGATCACCAGCTGTCGACCTGATGTGTACAGAACCCGTCCGGAGTCTGGAGCCCAGGCCACGGAGTACACCGGAGTCCCTGCACACACCATCACACACACACCACACAACAGACCGTCTGCATTCATTAAGTGCTGTAAATCCTGCTATTCTAACATAGCGTAAATATAATCTACAGCTATTCTCACTGAGTGTAAATAGAAATAATTGCTAGTTTAACAGAGCAAACAGCTGCTGTCTTATAGTAATGGAAAGCTGTGAATCAATGAGTGAGGCACTTTTATAGCACTTCATTGTGTATATATATCTCACATCAGACACCGGATTTTCACAGCCAATCAAATTGAGGCACTGAAGATTTGACTAAAGTAGGTTTGAACTCTGCTGCTCCATCAGCGCCACCTGCTGTCAGAGAGTGCATTCACATTCAGTCTGTGTGCAGTCTCTGTCTGGACTAAAAACAGACCAGATTTACATGCTCAGATCTAATTTATGACCGGTTGATGAAAAACAAGCTTATGTGGATGCTACACATTTAAATAATTCAGATAATGATTCTAGAATTATTTATGATGCATGATAAAATCGTGATAGAAAATGTGCATCTGTGACATCTCTAATAGTAATGTGGTAAGATTTGTCTTCTTTCTTTCGTGTTCTGCAGAAGAAGGAAAGGCACACAGTGTGTGTGGGTGAGTGTGTGAGTGTGTGTGTGGGTGAGTGTGTGTGTGTGAGTGTGTGTGTGGGTGAGTGTGTGTGCATGTGTCTGTGTGCCTGTGTGAGTGTGTGTGGGTGAGTGTGTGAGTGTGTGTGTGTGAGTGTGTGTGTGGGTGAGTGTGTGTGCATGTGTGCGTGTGAGTGTGTGTGTGTGTGTGTGTGTGTGTGAGTGTGTGTGTGGGTGAGTGTGTGTGCATGTGTCTGTGTGCCTGTGTGAGTGTGTGTGGGTGAGTGTGTGAGTGTGTGTGTGTGAGTGTGTGTGTGGGTGAGTGTGTGTGCATGTGTGCGTGTGAGTGTGTGCGTGTGAGTGTGTGTGTGTGAGTGTGTGAGTGTGTGCGTGTGTGAGTGTGTGTGCATGTGTGCGTGTGAGTGTGTGTGTGTGAGTGTGTGTGCATGTGTGAGTGTGTACCTTGTTGGGCCAGAGTAGACCTCAGCATCCCACTCTTAGACCAGATCTTCAGCTGTCCATCTTCACCAGCTAACACACACACACACACACACACACAACACATTAGCTCATTAACACTCTGATCCGTCTGCTTAAATATTAGTCATAATCTGAAGTTTTTCTGAGTGAAGTGGAAAAATAAGCAAGGTAAAGCCTCACAGAAGTGTCTAAACTAATCTTCCAGTTCAACTGAATAGTAACACCGTTAATAAGACGGAGAGTGTTCACTCTGAGTCTGGTCTCTTTCTCACTCAGTGCACTGCGGCAGGACTATCAGACACATCACAGACACTACTGTAGGACTTCCTGTCACAGTAACTTCCTGTGAAGCTGCTATCAAACACGGGCTACTATAATCAAGAACAGTGCTATCCAGATGAGTGGCTTGACTGATGTCATGTGTGTTATGTCTGGGCTGTATGAAGGGAAGTCCTACAGGTCAGTAGATGACCACAGACACAGCGCTAGACAACGGTTCACTCCCAGCAGAATCAATCTCTTCCTGCCTTCCTCTGTATTTTTATCATTCCTGGTCTGTTTCCTTGCTATAAAGATCAGAAGTATGATAATAAAGTAAAGTGTTTTCTTAACTCAAAAAAGCAGGAAGAGATCTGGTATGTTAACACGCTACGCTCAGTCACAGCCGAACAGCTTCATCTTTACTAGAGTTTGGACAAATGTAGGCTACTAAACAAAACTAATCTGTATTTATAAAGTATTATTTTTTAAGATATTTTAAAATGTTTGCTGCATTGTAAGAAAAATGCTATTCCAATAAAAGGTTTGAGAGAGAACTGTCAGTAAAGCAGAGCGATCAGTGTACAGGGCTTTACCGCTGGTTAATAAACACAGGACACAACCTAGAAATATATTTCAGAATATAAACTGCCACTGGTTATTGTCAGTAAGATTTAACGTCACTAAATGTGTTTGTTTGTGTGCCTGTGTGTCTGAAAAGATATCAGTTTTAAAGCAGTGGGTCATTCACTCGTTGCTTTGATTAAATCTACTTGTGATTCTGTTAACAAACAGGTTTCTCTACTCAAGGGTTTATTGCTAGTGCAGCAGAAAGACAGCGCAGGTCATGTGTGTGCAGTGTGTCTGCTCTAATCAGAGTAAAACCGCTTTTAATGGGACATGGACTGTGACTTAGTACATTTACCCCCCGTGAGCAGCTACAGCACCCCCAACCTAAAACACCTTACCACGCCCCTGCTGACTCAAAAACACTACGCCCATGTTACAGTCTCTGGTGCTGAATTAACCCTTTCATGTGTTGTGGTGCGTGTATGTTTAAACTGGTGAGGTGTATTTGTTCGTTCATGAACGAGAGGAAGCGAAGAAGAGCTGGGTTTGGGGAACTCTCAGTTGAGTTTGTCCACGTCTGTTTGGATGCTTTAAACTGTTTTGAATGTTTCAACTGGCAAGGCTTAGAAGGTGCTATTGATAAGCTTGTGTGACGATGAGCAGGCCGTGTTTAACGCTAGTCACTGTAGGATCTGAGAGAGATGTGAGAGAGTCTTTTGAGGGTGCACCTGTGATGAGAGCCGTCCCGTCATGATTCCAGCGTCCAGCGAGCACAGCTCCTCTGTGGGCCTCCACGCTCTTCTCTACACGTCCAGATCTAGACACCAGGTGGAGTTTACCTGCTCAACACACACACACACACACACACACACACACACACACACACACACTAATCAAGCTTCTGCTGCTTCCACTAACAATCCCACCATCACACAAAGAAGTCGTGGTCTAATGGTTAGAGGGTTGGACTCCCAATCGAAGGGTTGTGAGTTTGAGTCCCGGGCCGGACGGAATTGTGGGTGGGGGGAGTGCATGTACAGTTCTCTCTCCACCTTCAATACCACGACTTAGGTGCCCTTGAGCAAGGCACTGAACCCCCAACTGCTCCCCGGGCGCCGCAGCATAAATGATGAACACTGCTCCGGGTGTGTGCTCACAGTGTGTGTGTGTGTGTGTGTTCACTGCTCTGTGTGTGTGCACTTCGGATGGGTTAAATGCAGAGCACAAATTCTGAGTATGGGTCACCATACTTGGCTGAATGTCACTTTCACTTCACTCACTTCACAGAGAGGACTTCTTTCAGGAGCTGATCACTGAGAGCTTCTTTAGAGAACCAGGAACGGATCTTTAAAACCTTTTTAAGAACCTTTATGTTTTATGAGTGCAGTACACTCTCTTCCAAAATACTAGATGAGAATAACAGAGCACTAAACGACCATTCGACTAAATGTGTGTGTGTGTGTGTGTGTGTGTGTGTGGAACACATGATATGATATGTAAAAATTGGTAGCCCTGCGCTCTGCTTTATTAAGGCGGGGGGTGAAATGCTGGTTTTCACTCAATCTCCTGTTAATCTTGAGTACCTATAGAGTAGTACTGCATCCTTCATAACTCCAAAAAGTCTTTAGTTTTATTATATTTATAAGAGAAAGATAGTCTGTACCGATTTTTCCCGGAAAAACACGACCATCTGGAGGCGTGAGGTGTGGGCGGAGCTAAAGAATCACGAGCGCCAGCAGGCTTTTGAGTTGAGAGCATGTGGAAGCTCTGACACAGATCCAGAGGCTGAAATTTAACAAGAGCAGCATCAGCAAAGGCGGTATGCTATGTGGTATGTATTGAAACTGTATATATTTGCTTAGCGGTTTTGGAAAATGACTAAGTTCCACTTTATGTCGTCTTTTTTTTCTTTTTTTTAAGCTGTACATGTGGAAAGTGCAGTTTGATGACAACATCGCATGTTGTTTACTTGATGTGCTGACGCGCCGATAGCTAAGTTAACAACACAGAGATATTTGAAGCAGTTTTACTCACTGCCTGCGGTTCCAACACACGATCGTGACCCTTTTTAGTTGGGACTGCATTATCCTTAAGAAATAAACGATGTGCAAATCCGTCGTCAAACTGGGCCTTGTTTGTAAAACAAGCATCTTCGAAATGTAGGGAACAAACACAAACACTTGCACAACTCCGTTGATGCTCTGTAAAAATAAACTCCATCCACTGGTCCCTTAATGCTGTTTCTCTTTTGGTAATCTGTGCAGGGTTGTCTTGCCCTGGCAACCAAAAACACACTTCTTTTGTGACTTTTCGCGACGCTCTCGCTCTGATCAGGCTGTGCTCAGTCTCTCAGTGCTCTGCTATACAGGAGCACTTAGGACCCACGTAAGGAAATTCTGCTCCATCTAACGTCACACAGACCCATACTCGAAAAAAACTTTCCGAAACTTGTGACAAACCGGAAGAGTTTTTTTTGGAACAAAAATACTCCTTCAAACGTACAACTTAATTTTTGAAACTTTGTCCATGTTTAGCATGGGAATCCAACTCTTTAACAGTGTAAAAAACTCAGTATGCATGAAATAGCATTTCACCCCCCCTTTAAGAGCATGTGAGCGCAGTCAAGCTCAGAAGATCAGCTTACTGCTTTGCTGTACTTCTGATCAAGTAAAGGCAGAAGAGACTTGTTGGACACACCGTCAGTGCTGGTGAGGGCGAAGCTGTCGGCCGCGGCCTGCTTCCTGCCGCTCAGGCTGCGGGGGGGCCAGTGCAGGTCCAGGGGGTAGATGTGCTCCTGGAGATGGACCAGCACACTGGTGTCGTTGCTCTGCAGGTTCCACCGCAGGATCTGATGGTCATCACTGCAGGAGTACAGCTCATCAGCACTCGTCCAGCCCACACAGCTCACCAGCTCTCTGTGTGCTCAGGGGTCAAGGGTCAACTACAACTAAACCGTTTACTGCCAGGCATCTGTGGGTTCCTCTATTTGTGCAGTTCGGATGGAAAATGTGTGCCTTCTTATAATTTCAGTCACTTAACAGAAGTTAATAAAAGTTGCCAAATAAATGTTAAAAATAGCTACATTTGTTGCTTCCTCACTGATGATGATGATGATGATGATGGTAACACACATATCAGTCACACAGCAACACTTTAAGAGTTTATAAAGGGTCCTGAGTCAGGATCACACAGAGAGCAGTGCTAATATTTGGTAGCATGTTTCTCTTGGCTGTTTAATGATAAATACATTTATTTAAAAACAACAACACCATGTTAGTGTGTAAACACGTCACGTCCCAATCCTCCTCCTCAGATAAAAAGAGATGTGATCAGTGATGTATGAAATATTCTCACTCGAGTGTGTAACAGACAGTGTGTTCGCCGTTATAGTTAAAGAGTATAGAAAGGTGGAAATGCGAAGGAAGGAATCAATGTAAAGGATATGTTTGGGTTCCTTCAGCAGAGATGTTTTCAGCCGCATCCTTCAGCGTCCCTCTGAGGCTCGGAAGGGGATGTTTATCTGTTTTTAAGGAGAAAGCTCCTCTGAGTCATCAATCATAAAAATCGTGAAGAAGAACAGAAACATGTTTACCTGACGGAAGGCGCCGTTGCCACGGAGACGCTTTAGCATACACAGTGCTAGCCGGCTAATTCTGACGAAGTCGCTTTGAATCCACGAAATAATCTGGATTCTGACTATCGTGATGACGAACACTTCTGAGTAAACGCTAAGTTAGTCGTCAACATTATGACTCAGTCTCCTTGTTTGTTATCCGACTGTTTGCTTTCTTTGCAGTACACTAGAAAGTAAACTGATTAGACAACTGCGCCCCACGTGATCTCGCGAGATGAAATTCATTCAACTACAACAATATTTCTCGCGAGATGTTCTGAGCTCATTCTAATCATATTTTGTATTTTTATATTTTGTATTTGTAATCCATCTAATCACTTTATTTATTCAAATGTACTCAAATTTGTATGTATTTCTTAAATATTTACTAAAGTTCTCAAAAAGCTGTCTATTTTTTGTTAACGGTTTTTAATTAATGACTTGTTTTTCTTTAGCTACTTAATTTATGCTGTTCTTTAAAAAAAAAAAATACAATGCTTTTTAATTACATTTAGAACATTTTCAGTGAGGTTTTTGTCACTAAAAATAAATAAATAAAACGTTCCGGTCACGTGACGCACGGGGGCGGCTGTGTTCCCATGAAGCACTGCGCGACTACAACGGACTCGGGTTCGTGCTTTCAGTTTACGCGCGCTTTACGAGAGTGTGTTCTGTTGAGGGAAGAACATAGCGCAGATTTACTCTAGTTTTACTCTCTTAACGTGCATTATACACGAATCCGACCGATAAAGTGGAGTAATATCGACGAGAGCGAAGGAAATCAGCCGAATTAAAGGTAAACTATTACATTTAACGTTACGCGGATTGTTTCTGAAGTGTCAGTTCCTCAGATCCATTATTATCGTTAGAAGTTCAATAATTAACTTTCACATCAAGCGTTTAGAAACGACGACATATTTATATAATGTGAACTAATTTAAGCCGATTCTATTGAAATGACGATAGATAATGATTAGGTAGTTATTATACTGAAGCTGTATGTAAGTTAACATTTCTAATTATTTATTTAAAGTGGGTGTGTTAGTTAATACTCGTGTGGTTTATTATTCTTCTGTTGTTGTGTGTCTGAGGGAAGAACACATCGCTGTCATGTCGGGTATAAAGCTGTTAGTATATTCGCGTTATTATTGGACGCAAAGCATCTTGGTGTAACGTCAATGTTGGTGTTTAAAAACTCCGGTCATGTTTCTGTCACTCGGGCGTCTGTTTGTGTGATAGATTCACTAAACCGGCCCGAACGAGCTCGTCTGGGGTGAGTTACTGCAGTATTCCCGAGTGAGAGCTGTCAGCACAAACAGTAGAAGTGTTGTCCTGTGTCAGATCACAAACACCGTCGTGTACTCGGTCTGTCGTGTTGTTGTCAGCTGTGTGTTTTCCTTTGTGTGAGCGGTGAAACTCCGACGTCAGTACACACACACACACACACACACACACACACTTCACTCTATTATTAAGATGAGAAGTTTTCTCCACCCTGGCATTGATTTGTTGTGATGTTGTGTGTGTTGTTCACCGTCCCTCATCAGTGCAGAGTAACCCGGGTCAATGTGCTTTCAGCTGCAGTCATGCCTGTGAGAACCAAGAGCTCGACTGCCGTGAAGAGAGCGACGGAGTCCGACGAGGAGCAGAGCGCGGCCCGCACAGCCCCGAGCGCCGCCGCCGAGCACGGTAACACCGGTCACTTCAGCTCCTCCGAACGCGCTGGTGTTTCTCTCCTTGTGTTCATTGAACTCTGTTAAAGTTAGTCAGCTTCTAGAAGAGCTCAACTGATCAGAAGAACCTCACGGAGATCAAGAGCAACACTTCTTCACATCTGCCTGAGCCTGACCTCACTAAAATCTTATCTTACAAACTTTATTTGTTGAAAAGTTTAATTTAACCTGAAGTTTCTTCAAATCTGATCCTGGACCACAAAACCAATAATGGGAGCAATTTTTTTTGGAATTCAGTTATACATCATGAAACATAAATACATCATCTCTCCATTGATGTGTGGTTTGTACGGAGGACAATATTAATATATTAATATAAAATCTGGAATCTGATGGGAGCAAAAAAAATCTAAATATTGAGAAAATCATCTTTAAAGTTGTTCAATGAATATTACTAATCAAAAAATTTTGATGAATTTTGAAATATTTACAGACATTTACTAAATATCTTCATGGAACATGATCTTTACTTAATATTCTAATGATTTTTGTCATAAAAGAGAAATGTATAATTGTGACTCATACAGTGTATTGTTGTCTATTTCTACAAATATACATCTGTGACACTGATGACTGCTTCTGTGCTGCAGGGACAGTTGTAAAGTTGTGGTCAGGGCTGTTCATTTTAACTGGTTACGTTGTATTTTAATTTTAAATTCAGAAATAGGCTTTTACCTAAGCAAAATGTTTAAACACATTATAATAAACAAACACTGTAAACAGCTAGGCTATTTTAGTTCCCCTCAATCCACAACAAATCCTTTCAATTAACAGTATTTAGAAAAGAACAAGAATTAAAAATATAAGAAGCTATAGCTATACAAACTACAAGCTAAAACTAATTAATTTAGGCTAAAACAAAACTGAAACCAACGTTGGGTCTCTCATTCCACACAAAATCTAATCTTTCCATATTTGCCATGTATTTGAATGCCAAATTATTTATTGTAGCCTATTTCACTTGTTACAATATCCAAGTAAAATGTTTTGCGTAACATCACGGCGGTACGATGTTAACACTTAACAACTGAGCAGTGTGTTTCTCCATATTTTTGACTGACTGTATTTTATCATGATAACAGACTGCGTTGTTAAACTAGCAGAGCTGAACTGTGTGCACTTGAGTTTTCCTTCTAACAGTGCAAGCATCTTCTCCTTTTAGTCATAAAGATCATCAGAACTGTTAACGGTTTGCCTTTATTTGTCTACATTCACAATAAAAACAATTCTTCGTTTGTAAAATAAGCCTAAAGAAAATAGGGTGCTGCTTTCTGCTGTCTGTCTCTTTTCGCGCAAAAAGTGTGAGAGAAAATTCTCTAGCGAAACAAAAAATAAATGTTTTGAAAATGTAGAATTCTGAGAAAACTCAGATTTGAAAAGATGAAAATAAGTCACCGTCATTATTATTTTTCAGCTCATGCCATGATAATGCAATACCATCTGGATATTTTACGGCTGTAATGTGGTTGTGACTCTTCTGCTGTACAGAAACTCATATACTGAATTGTTTATAATGTATAACCCTTAAGTGATGTTCACGAGTCGTTCTCATAGTTTTAACAGAAACACAGCTATGTCAGAAAACCTGTCTAGATGCAGGTTTGTAAATCAGAAGCAGTGTTCAGTAAAAGCCAGAACGTGTGTGTGATGTGATCAGCAGACACCGTGAATGAGCAGTGCTCGCTCTGGCCTGGGACACAGGTCTGATGAGATGAAGTGTGTGTGTGTGTAGATGTGTCTGATGATGAAGTGTAGATGTGTCTGATGCTGAAGTGTGTGTGTGTAGATGTGTCTGCGGGCGAGTCTGTGGAGCTGGATGAGCGTGGTCTGGAGGAGATCTTGTCCAGCATCCCTCCTCCTCCTCCTCCCTCCATGAGCTCTGAGCCCGGAGCCCCGCGCCTCATGATCACACACATCCTCAACAGAAACTTCAAGTCCTACGCTGGAGAGCAGATCCTGGGCCCCTTCCACAAGGTAGAACTGCACTCACTCAGTGTTATTGTGTCTCATACTAGAGAGGTGATGAGTGTTGTACTGTAGCTTCACTGAGACTGACAGTATACCCTGAAGTGTGTTCATTCTGTCTGAACCGTTCTCTCATCAGCGTTTCTCCTGCATCATCGGTCCTAACGGCAGTGGCAAGTCCAACGTGATCGACTCCATGCTGTTTGTGTTTGGATACAGAGCTCAGAAGATCCGCTCCAAGAAGCTGTCGGTTCTGATCCACAGTTCTGACGCTCATCCAGACATCCAGAGCTGCTCTGTGGAGGTGCACTTCCAGAAGATCATCGACAAGGTGTGTGGAGCTGTACTGGGCTGACGCTGTGTTTACTAGCACACTGTGTTGTTGTTGGATGAGAGTGCACCTGTCCCTGAAGCGTGTCCTCTGTGTGTTCAGGAAGGAGACGACTACGAGGTCATTCCCAACAGCTCTTTCTTCGTGTCCAGAACGGCTGCCAAAGATAATTCCTCCTCCTATCACATCAATGGCAAGAAAGCCACTTTCAAAGACGTGGGCACCCTGCTGCGGAGCCACGGCATCGACCTGGACCACAACCGCTTCCTCATCCTTCAGGTACTGCTCTGTCTCTGCTTCATCACTGCTGGGGAACTCAGTCCTCCTCAGACCTCTACAGCAGCACGTCATGCTTTTCATCAGGAGGCACGGTGCAAATCATCACACGCTGCTCTAGAGTTTTCAGGGACTCGCAGATTCAGACCTGACAGTAGCACACAGTTCATAAACAGCATCTGTCCACTCTACCTTCCTCACTTTAGCAGCACGTAGATATTGGTCTGTAAAGTCAAGGCCAGCCCAATATTGTGTGTGCTGCTGGAGCGAGGCAGGAGCCAGCCTCCTTCACTTCTTCATCAGTGTTCACTGAGAGCTGCTGTCATCATGATCTATCACGATTCTTTCTCATGCTGGTTTTAGTATTTTACATGTGGTCTGAGCATTACAGTAAACACTTTTCCCTATTATAAAGACAAAGCCTGTCAAGGTAACAAAAGAAAAAGAGTGGCAGATATTTAGGCCAAAGAGGGCCAGGGTAAAAATCAGGGTTCTCATTTTTTAGTAACAAAGATAAAAGAATGACAAAGATACACATCACAACTACACATAATGTACCAATACAACTAACAGTGCTGTATTTACAGGTACAGCAGGTGTATTTAGCAGAACATTCAAGAAACTGAACAAATATACAAATAAAACGCTGTGTAAACTGATTCACTGTGTTAAATGTCTTCAGTCAAGAGCAGTGAGGGATTCTTCTCTTTGTTTTGTTAACATTAAAGGAATAGTTCACCCAAAAATACAAATTCTGTCAGTTGTCAGTCAATTCTGTAATAGTGTTTCATATTTATACCACATTTACTCACTAACTCAAAAGTGGTTTTAAACCTGAATGAGTTTCTTCTGAACATAAATGCTATTTAGAGGGACGGTGAAAACCGAACAGTTGCTGGTCCACAGTGACTTTATTTAGAGGATTTTCTGCTACTATTAAACTCAAAGTGGACCAGCAACTGTTTGGTTACCCACATTCTTTAAAATATCATATATATCATCTACAGGTTTGGGACACTGTGACAAGTGAGTAAATGTGACAGAAATAAAGTTTTAGGGTGATCTCTCCCTTGACAGTAATGACATTAGGCTGCGTGTTTAATAGACGTACTGTCGCTTTAAGACCTGCATGCATCTGATATACAGGCACGGATAGGGTTTTCTTTCTACATGTAAACCTTGTGTGTTTTGACTGTATTAGCGCAACATTTTTATCATATTGCACAGCCCTTTCTAGAGCACTGTTTGGACTCTATTTGCACTGTTAAAGGGCTACTCCACCCCAAAATAACATTTTGTCATTAATCACTTACCCGTGTTGTTCCAAACCCGTGTGGGGGGCGTTAGTTTAATGATCCTGACTGTAACATCACAGTCGGTGTTACGCTGGGGTTTGTCTCTTTCAGTGGTCTATTACATGCACAAGATTTACATGAGGAGAGGGAACAACTACATCTTCACTCTGGGCAACTAATGTCCTGCATCCCTAGTGTTTTTCTTTACCCCGTGTTAGTTTGCTTTTGTCACAGAATAGCAGAGTCCTGCAGGTGCCATGTAGTGTGTGTGTGTGTGTAAGTGCTGTGGTGTCGTCCTCAGGGCGAGGTGGAGCAGATAGCCATGATGAAGCCCAGAGGACAGACGGAGCACGATGAGGGCATGCTGGAGTACCTGGAGGACATCATCGGCTCCTGCCGTCTCAAAGAGCCCATCAGTGTCCTGTGCCGTCGAGTGGAGCTGCTGAACGAGCAGCGCGGAGAGAAGGTACACTATACTGACCCAACATCTGAGCGTACGCACCACAAACATTCAGCAGGGCAGGAAACAACAACACACAACCAAACACATACAAATACACCTAATATAAAATCACAAATAACTTACACAAAGTTTGTGAACTGAATTTAATGACTGTACCTCACTGATCTATGGAACCGCTTCAGAACACTTGAAATATCTGCATGGAAACGTTTTGGTGCTTTATAAAGTTTTTGTGCTTGAAACTTGAAAATTTCACTACAACATAATTTGAGTAACTTTTTTTTTTTTAACCCTCTTGTTAAAGAAACTTCTGTTTTAAGTGCAGCATACATGAAGTCGTCGGCATTATGAAAATGTCAAACCACTTCTTAAATATCACTTGCAGAAAATAGTTTTTTGTATTTAATTGTGCTGGTTTTCCATTGTTCTATGCAATCGAGGACAGGTTTGACTGCTGCGCTCGCGTCTCTTGCAGCATCTCATGCATGAAAACGCTTTCATAAAACACGCTGCTCAAGTTATAAGTAGTTCACTCCCATCTTCTTGCATGTGTTTCCTCTTTCACTGCCCGTGTCACATCAGTTTCAACTCCAGCACATCACATGCGAGCGGTTAATCACCTGCGCTGACATCACTCTTCTCTCTTTACTGTCTTTATTGGCATGTTGTCTAACTGTTCATCATATGGTAATATTTCTATTCAAAATGGAATAAAAAAAAAAAGTAATCTTGGCAAAGCATTGCATTTGAGTGAATCGATTAAATGGTAAGAACGTCCCAGATCTACTGAGCAGCTTCACACAGGCATTACTGTCACAGTAGATTGACTTGATTTACTTCAGCTCTAAAACTAAGTGAAGTACACATGATGCAGGACACACACCACACATTTACACTCAGCAGAGCTCACTCTGTCAAACACTTTACTGGATTGCAATAGTTCTACTCTTCTGAGAAAACAGCTTTGTTCTGCTGATACTCTTTGAGTTGAGCATTAAGCACATTAAACCAAATTTAGTTTCAGAGTTTAAGGGAAATGTTCTTTAAGCTTATTTAGTGTCAGTTGTAGTTTTCAGGCCTGAAAGTGATGCATTGAGTGCACAGCCCTAGTTCACATCTGATCACCCTGTATGAAGACGGTGGTGAAGGGTGTCCGGTGTAGTAACTGTGTGTGTGTGTGTGCAGCTGAATCGAGTGAAGCTGGTGGAGAAAGAGAAGAGCGCTCTGGAGGGAGAGAAGAATAAGGCCGTGGAGTTCCTCACCTTAGAGAACGACATCTTTAAGAAGAGGAACCTGCTCTGTCAGTTCTACGTGTAAGACACACACACTCCTGTGAACATCTCTGAGTTACTGATTTCACACTGTGTGCAGTGAAGGCCCTGTGCTGTTGCTCCATCAGAGATGTTGAGTTGTGTTCCTGCAGGCATGACCTACAGAAGCGTGTGTCGGCCAGAGAAGCTGAGAAACAGCAGATTCAGGAGGACACAAAGGAGCTGAGTGACAAAAGCAGCCAGCTGACAGAGGAAATGAAGAGCAAGAACGAGGAGCTGAAGGGAGTGGAGAAGTGAGTGCTTAGATCCCTCTCAAAGCTGGAGTCAGGCTTCTGCTGCTGGGACAGTCCTGTGTGATCGTGGTGTGCTTGTCTTTCCTCTGAAGGAAACTGAGCAAGCTGACCAAGTTCATAGAGAGCCAGAAGGAGAAGTTCACCCAGCTGGACCTGCAGGACGTGGAGGTGCGGGAGAAGCTCAAACACACCAAGAGCAAGGCCAAGAAACAGCAGAAGCAGCTCCAGAAGGAGCAGGAGAAGGTGAGTGTCCCGTCAGCTGGTCTCTCTGCAGCGGAGGCTGGACTCTGAGATCTGCTGTGTGTTGTGTGCAGCTGGAGGAGCTGAGAGGTGTTCCTGCCAGCAGTCAGAAGATCATCACAGACACGTCTGCTCAGAAGGAGCAGCTGGAGAAGAAGAAGCTGCAGGAGGAGCAGAAGCTGGCTCAGGTGATGGAGAGTCTGAAGGAGGAGACCAGCGGCCTGCAGGACGACAAAGAGGTCAGAGGTTTTTTATGCTTTTGTATCTTATCAGTATATGTTTGTATACAGGTATTTTCCAGTAATCAGATGTGAGTTTCTCTGAGCAGTGCAGTGTTGAGGTGTAGCTCCTGCTCAGTCTTGACTAGTTGTGTGTGTGTGTGTGTGTGTGTGTGTGTTCCTGCAGAAGAAAGAGCAGGAGCTACTGGAGCTGAGTAAGACGGTGAACCAGACGCGCTCACGGATGGACGTGGCTCAGTCAGAGCTGGACATCTACCTGAGTCAACACAACACAGCTGTGAGCCAGCTCAACCAGACCAAAGACGCTCTGCAGGAGACGGTGGACACGCTGAGAGAGAGGAGAGCCACCATCACAGACCTCAACACCAGGATACCACAGACTGAGCAGCAGCTCCAGAAGGTGACCGCGTACAGAAGAGGAGTGTGATCCTGCTGTGTGTCCTGGAGCTGTCTGTGTCTGACCGTGTGTGTGTGTGTGTGTGTGGCAGGACGAGGCCGAGCTGCAGCAGATCTCCCAGCAGGACCAGCAGAAGCGGCTGCAGGTGGGAGACATGAGACAGAAGGTGGCTGAGGCCAAGAGCTCTCTGTCCTCCAACCGCAGCCGCAACAAAGTGCTGGACGCCCTCATGCAGCAGAAGCGCTCGGGGAAGATCCCGGGCATCCTGGGCCGTCTGGTGCGTCCCTCACACTCACCCAGCTACAGAGACTCTCTGTGCAGCACACATGCTCACGCCCCTGCGCTCACACTCCTGCGCTCTGTGATCACGTTCCTCCTGCGCTCACTCACGCTCCTGCGCTTCCTGCGCTCTCGCTCCTGCGCTCACTCTCCTGCGCTCACTCTCCTGCGCTCACTCTCCTGCGCACACGCTCCAGCGCACACGCTCCTGCGCTCACGCTCCTGCGCTCACGCTCCTGCGCTCACTCTCCTGCGCTCACTCTCCTGCGCTCACGCTCCTGCGCTCACTCTCCTGCGCTCACTCTCCTGCGCTCACTCTCCAGCGCACACGCTCCTGCGCTCACTCTCCAGCGCACACGCTCCTGCGCTCACTCTCCTGCGCTCACGCTCCTGCGCTCACTCTCCTGCGCTCACGCTCCTGCGCTCACTCTCCTGCGCTCACTCTCCTGCGCTCACTCTCCTGCGCTCACTCTCCTGCGCACACGCTCCTGCGCTCTCACTCTCCTGCGCTCTCACTCTCCTGCGCTCTCGCTCCTGCGCTCACTCTCCTGCGCACACGCTCCTGCGCTCACGCTCCTGCGCACACTCTCCTGCGCTCACTCTCCTGCGCTCACTCTCCTGCGCTCACTCTCCTGCGCACACGCTCCTGCGCTCTCACGCTCCTGCGCTCTCGCTCCTGCGCTCACTCTCCTGCGCTCACTCTCCTGCGCACACGCTCCTGCGCTCACTCTCCTGCGCACACTCTCCTGCGCACACTCTCCTGCGCTCACGCTCCTGCGCACACTCTCCTGCGCTCACTCTCCTGCGCTCACTCTCCTGCGCTCACTCTCCTGCGCTCACGCTCCTGCGCACACGCTCCTGCGCTCACTCTCCAGCGCACACGCTCCTGCGCTCACGCTCCTGCGCTCACGCTCCTGCGCTCACGCTCCTGCGCTCTCGCTCCTGCGCTCACTCTCCTGCGCTCACGCTCCTGCGCACACGCTCCTGCGCTCTCACTCTCCTGCGCTTCCGCTCCTGCGCTCTCGCTCCTGCGCTCACTCTCCTGCGCTCACTCTCCTGCGCTCTCGCTCCTGCGCTCACTCTCACTCTCCTGCGCTCCCGCTTCTGTGCTCACTCTCCTGCGCTCACGCTCCTGCGCTCACTCTCCTGCGCTCTCGCTCCTGCGCTCACTCTCACTCTCCTGCGCTCCCGCTTCTGTGCTCACTCTCCTGCGCTTCCTGCGCTCCAGCTTCTGTGCTCCCGCTCCTGCGCTCACTCTCACGCCCCTGCGCTCACTCTCCTGTGCTGTCTCCACAGGGGGATCTGGGAGCTATCGATGAGAAATACGACATCGCCATCTCCTCCAGCTGCGGCGCGCTGGATAACATCTTAGTGGACAGCATCGACACGGCGCAGAGGTGCGTCACGTTCCTGAAGAGCCAGAACATCGGTGTGGCCACATTCATCGGTCTGGACAAGGTGAGTGCAGGAGCTCCTGAGGAGACTCGTCTGGTCCCGTGTGTCCAGTGCTGACGCTCTCTGTGCTGTCGGTCAGATGAACGTGTGGCAGCAGAGCATGGCCTCCATCTCCACTCCGGAGAACATCCCTCGTCTGTTTGACATGGTGCGTGTGAAGGACGAGAGCGTGCGGCCCGCCTTCTACTTCGCTCTCAGGGACACGCTGGTGGCTGGAGACCTGGAGCAGGCCACACGGGTGGCGTTTCAGAAGGACAAGCGCTGGAGGGTGGTCACGCTGCAGGGGCAGATCATCGAGCAGGCCGGTACGTTCACACACCACTCTGGAGACCTAGGAGATGCTTCCTGATTACTGCCTTCAGCTGCAGTTTTACTGGGTTACCTTTTAACGGTTAAAATACACACAAGTAATCAAATAGAACAGCTAATCATTCAAAGTCCACTTATGTTATTCTGTGTGCTCAAGATCCTTTTTTTCTTCTTTCTACATGTTATCTTAAGGGTTTGTCCATTGGTTTAGGATAACACTATACCATTCATATTTTCTCTTTTCTGTAATTTAAAGAAACCGATGTTTAGTGGACATTTGTGGCTTAATACTATTGAAAAGCACTTAAAGTTGGACAGTTTTCATAAAACTACAGCATGCAGTTGCATCAAACAATGGTATAAACATCACTCAGTGTAAATTGTGGTGATTAATAATTAATAATCACAATTACAATTTCAAGGGAATAATTGACGAGTATGATTTTTGTCATAACTGTGCAGTCCTAATCTAAAGTGAAGAATTCTAGTATGTATGTAAACGTGATTTATCACAGTTGTTAAGTGCTGGAAAGTCTTAAATGTACCTCGAAAGTGGTTGAATTCTACTTTGGGAAAGGTATAGGAACACTGTATCTGCTTATATGTGCAAACATATTCTGCTGAACACAAACACTGCTTTATCAGGCATTACATGCAGGAAAGTGAAAATGACTGAGCGTTTTCTGAAGACAGAATATACAGTGATCTAAAAACAGCTGTTTAGATCTAGAAACACGCAGAGCTCATGTTTGTTCAACAGCATTAAAGCTGTCACATTCCCTCAGGTACCATGACTGGAGGAGGAGGACGAGTGATGAAGGGCAGGATGGGCTCCTCGGTCTGCGCTGATGTCACTCAGGACCAGGTCAGGGCACATGATCACTTCACTTCCAGATGCTCTAGCACTTTTAAAGCTCTTACTATGTGCAATTTAATATTTTGTGTGTGTGTGATTGTGTGCAGCTGGATAAGATGGAGCGTGATCTGAACCGAGAGCTGACGCAGCTGCAGGACTGGCAGCAGAGGAAACACCAGCTGGAGGAGAAGCTGCTCAGAGCCAGACGAGAGCTCAGAGACATGAAGAACACACTGGAGAAGTACACCGCCAGCATCCAGGTGCGTGTGTGTGTGAGAGAGAGAGTGTGTGTGTGTGAGCCTGCTGTGAACTGTGCGTGTGTGTTCCAGAGCCTGGCCGAGCAGGAGCTTCATCTCAAGACTCAGATCAAAGACCTGGAGGCCAAGGTCATCTCTGCTGCTCCTGATAAAGCCAAGCAGAAGCAGATGGAGAAGAGCCTGGAGCTCTACAGGAAAGGTCTGTTTCTCCATCTGCTTCAGTGTCATGTGTGGGCCGGTCGATCGGGCGGCTCTTGATGTAGTAATGATGTGTGTTTCTCGTGAAGACTTTGAGGCAGCGTCCACTAAAGCAGGAAAGGTGGAGGCGGAGGTGAAGAGGCTGCACACGCTCATCGTGGACATCAACAGCCATAAGCTGAAGAACCAGCAGGACAAACTGGACCAGATCAACTCTCAGCTGGACGAGTGCTCCTCAGCCATCACCAAAGCCCAGGTGGCCATCAAGACTGCTGGACGGTCAGTGACCACAAACACTCACACTATCAGTATTCTAGACCGCTCGAGTCACGGCTACACCGAGCTGGGTGTAGACCCTCAGATAGATGAGGGAGATGACAAGAGCTCTTCCACCTTTATTTGACTTGTTCTGAAAACGGTTTGTGAAGTGTGTGTCGTCCTCTGGTGTGCTAGTAACCTGAAGAAGTGTGAGGACGGCGTGTGTCAGCTGGAGAAGGAGCTGGCAGAGAATGAGAAGCTGACGGAGGAGCTGACGGAGCAGCTGAAGAAGCTGGAGGAGGCGGCAGGAGAGATCATGCAGACGTACCAGCAGGCCGAGGTGTGTGTGTGTGTGTGTGTGTGTGTGTGTCAGACGCCGCTGCACACACTGACCTGACCTGACTCTCTCTCTCTCTCTCTCTGTGTGTGTGTGTGTGTGTGTGTGTGTGTGTGTGTGTGTGTGTGTGTGTGTCAGCCGCCGCTGCACACACAGACCTGACTCTCTCTCTCTCTCTGTCTCTGTGCAGGAGGCTCTGCCCGAGCTCCAGGAGCAGCAGCGAGGAGTGCTGCAGCAGATCAAGGCTCTACAGGAGCAGGAGCACGTGCTGCAGAAGGAGTCTCTGAGCGTGCGGCTGAAGGTGGAGCACATCGACACCGCCATCACGGAGTGCCACAGCAAGATCAAACACTGGGAGAAAGAGGTACTGAGCATCCTGTGCTGATGTGTTTGAGTGCTCCTGGTCTTCTGTCTGCGCTCACAGTCAGTCCTGTGTGTTTTAGGCCAGCAGGCTCTCTCTGCACCCCATCGATGGAGCTCCAGAAGAAGAGCTGCCTGCACTGAGCCCAGAGCAGCTGGAAGACATCTCCAATCCAGACGTCATCAAGAACCAGATCGCTCTGCTGGAGGACCGCTGCTCCAACATGAAGCCCAACCTGGGAGCCATCGCTGAGTTCAAGAAGAAGGTGCTTGAGATCCACCGCTGCGGCCCGCTGGTGATGACTGGGTCAGCCGGCTGACTGTGTGTGTGTGTGTGTGTGTGCAGGAGGAGCTGTATCTGCAGCGGGTGGCCGAGCTCGATGACATCACCACACAGAGAGACTCCTTCAAGAGAGGCTGCGAGGACCTGCGCAAGCAGAGGCTGCACGAGTTCATGGCTGGATTCAACATCATCACCAACAAGCTGAAGGAGAACTACCAGATGCTAACGCTAGGAGGAGACGCCGAGCTGGAGCTGGTGGACAGTCTGGACCCCTTCTCCGAGGGCATCATGTTCAGGTGTGTGTGTGTGTGTGTGTGTGTGTGTGTGTAGCCAGCTGTTAATGCTGCAGTAGCTGCACAGATTTTAACGCACTAGTAGGGCTAGTGCTGCACGATCAGCTGGATAAAGTAAAGCTGGATCTGTGATTAGTAGTAAATCTCCATCACCTGTTCTCAGATGGAGCACAATTTACTCCACAGAGCCTTAGTTCACTGACAGATTACACAAAAAATTCATTGTACAATTATGATATCGTGGTGATAATGACAGGTGTTTGTGTTCCTTCTGAGTGAACTACAGCTCTCTGTAGCAAATGCTGCAATAACTTCATCATGGTATCCTTTCAAATGTTAAAGTTGTCACAGTCATTGCATGCTTTACATGTGTTGCCCCGCCCCCGGAAAAAAGTTCAGGTTCAGGTTTTTTTTTTTGCTTTAACCCCTGTTATAGGCCGCCTAATAAAAATAATAAGTTATTATTATTATTATTATTATTATTATTATTATTATTATTATTAATAATAAGTGAATAGGAGAATGAGTCTAATATGGTCTTGACTATGGACAGAGACATCTGCTGGTTGAATCAGTCAAAGCAGTTAAATCCTCTGTTTATTCAGCTGCAGCGATGGGTTTCTTCTTCGAGGCATATTTTGAGTTTGTCTCCTTCAGATGGAGATTTACTGCTGACCACAGAACCGTGCTTCACTGAAAGAGATGCATGACTATCACAGCTTCTGTTCTGTCTAATGTTCAAGTCCCTGTCAAATCAATATTACATTATCAATAATCCAGTGTGCTCCAAAACAGTCACAAAATTTGCATTTTGAAGATATATTTTTTGATGTCACCTCTTCAGCTCCTCGTTAAATCTTCTGACCAATCAGATGCTGTCTAGACTCTGAAGCCCGTGCACTATAAATAGACTGAGATTGGTCACGTATTCACGGGATAGGGAACAGGTGTGATTTAGTCTACTGCACATACTGAAGCACAGTGACTTCACCCTCTGCTGCATCACTATACGAGTACATCAACACATGAACATGATCTCCTGAACCGTCACTTCATTTCACCATCATAGACAAACTCAGCAACCAGATAAAGTTTGTTTTTACTTCAATAAACCTGATATTATCAATTATTAATCAATTAATCAGAGATGCTTTTAATTAAGTTAGTGAAACCATTAATATTGGATCTAGAAAATTAATGGGAAACAGAATTTGGTAAAAATAAATTAAAACTGAATTTGAGAGTAAAGTAGTTTCTGTTAAACTTTTAATAAATTGCTGTTAAATTGTGTAAGTTTCATGATTTCAATTAATTAGACATGGTTTTTGAGTAATACAATTTAATTTAACTATTAAAACAGGCTCTAGAAAAATGAAAATGGGAAAAAAAGGAATTTTGGGAAAACTGTCTTTAATCGGAGCCTACACTAGGCTTGCAAATGTTTAGAGGACATCTAGGCACTGATGACTGTCAGACATTAGCAGAGTTTCAGCAGCTGAAGCACAGAAGTGTTGCTGTAGTGTGTGTTGTGTTGTGTGTCTCCAGTGTGCGTCCTCCGAAGAAGAGCTGGAAGAAGATCTATAACCTGTCAGGAGGAGAGAAGACGCTCAGCTCTCTGGCGCTGGTGTTTGCTCTGCATCACTTCAAGCCCACGCCGCTCTACTTCATGGACGAGATCGACGCTGCCCTCGACTTCAAGAACGTCTCCATCGTGGCCTGCTACATATACGTACGTACTCCTGCCTGACTTATTCCCTGCGGTTAGGAGTCTAAACACTCCCAGGATCAGAAGTCCGTCAGCATTTAATAGGCCTGGGCAATATGATGGAAGGCCGTATCAAATCCTTTAGATTTATTCTGGATTCATTTTCCACTGAATGCACTGAACACCGATCTAAAAATACTGTACTTGAGCATTTTCTTTCTCTTCTGTTTGTGTTCACTTGAGTCAAAAATGGCTGTTTATGATGATTTACTGACTAGGGATGTGCATTTCAAGCAAAAATAATAATCAATAATCGCTGGTTATTATTCACTTAGTAGTCGATAATCGTATAATTTTTAAAAATGTTCACAGATTAAGATTAGAGCAGATTAATTCAGACATGAATATTAGGCTTAACACCGTATGCTCTAATTAAACACTAATTAAAGTGAAGCGCTCTGGTCCACTTCTTCACACCGACCGCATCCCAGCGCAGCACAGAGCGACCACAGTAAACCAAACCACACGCTCCGGCATGGTGCAGCCTAATCAATAATCAGTCATTAAATCAACTGATCGAATATTGAGAAATTGTGACCGATCCCTAATACTGATGTAGTTTTCTACACACTGTTCTGGCCCGGAACAATCTTTGCAGTGAAAGAATGGAAGCGTTTGAGAACGGACACAGATCCCCCCTCACATCTGTGCTCTGTGCTCTCACTTGTGCTTTGAGTGCCTAGGTACTAAAACATTTAAATTGTTTTAGTACCGACTTGGTACCGAAGTACAGGGTCTTTTGACAACACTAATAGAGACTGACCATCAGTCATCCCAAAGACCTGATCAGCTGACCGTGATCGCTAGACAATCAGTCAGAGAAGCCCTTCTCAATTCAGTCTAATCCTGAGAAACTACACCACATTTACAAGGAAGTTCAGGAAAACTACCGTCAGTTATACAGGAACTCAATAAACTGCTTGTCTGTTTTCACCCCTAAATCTAACATGTTAAGAACTGAATTCTCTGACCTTCCCCACATTACTGCAGGAGCAAACCAAGAACGCTCAGTTCATCATCATCTCCCTGAGGAACAACATGTTTGAGATGGCTGACCGTCTGATCGGCATCTACAAGACACACAACACCACCAAGAACGTGGCCATCAACCCCAAAACCATCGTCCTGCGGGAGATCCCCACGGCCTGAGGAACCACTCCTCTAAACCTTTTCTGTGCTCTTGCTCTTTCATTGCTTTTAATTAAAGATGCTGTTTTATACTGCGTATTATCAGAATATTATCATGCTTTTACTGCACTGCTGTTGAATATTTTAAATAAACATTAAATTTGCAGTTTTGAGTTTTGTGATACTTATGGCTAAACTAAAGCAGAATAATGTTCAGGATTATGTTTGGGTTTAGCTGATGACTGCTAAACCGTTTATTCATCTTCAGCTCTGAAGCTGTCCAATGAAATCAGGAATTAAAGCGGGGGGGGGGGGGAGTGAAATGCTATTTCATGCATACTGAGTTTTTTACACTGTTAAAGAGTTGGATTCCCATGCTAAACATGGACAAAGTTTCAAAAATTAAGTTGTACATTTAAAGGAGTATTTTTGTTCCCAAAATACCGGTTTGTCACAAGTTTGGGAAAGTGTTTTTCGAGTATGGCTCTGTGTGACGTTAGATGGAGCAGAATTTCCTTATATGGGTCCTGAGGCACTTCTGCCGGAAGAGCGCGCTCCCGTATAGCAGAGCACTGAGAGCACAACAGACTTCACTGATCAGAGCGAGAGCGTCGCCTAATGTCACAAAAGAAGTGTGTTTTTGGTTGCCAGGGCAAGACAACCCTGCACAGATTACCAAAAGAGAAACAGCATTAAGGGACCAGTGGATGGAGTTTATTTTTACAGAGCATCAACGGAGTTGTGCAAGTGTTTGTGTTTGTTCCCTGCATTTCGAAGATGTTTGTTTTACAAACAAGGCCCAGTTTGACGACGGATTTGCACATCGTTTATTTCTTAAGGATAATGCAATCCCAACGAACAAGGTTCACGATTGTGTGTTGGAACCGCAGGCGGTGAGTAAAACTGCTTCAAATATCTCTGCCTCCTTGTTAGTGCGTCTGCCTCCGATGCCGGAGACCCGGGTTCGAGCCCCGCTCGGAGCGAGTCGTTGCTGCTGCTGCTCTCATTCAGTTTCAGCCTCTGGATCTGATTCTGGATCATAAATATACGCTGAATCTGACTGTTAGCCATGGTTTGTTTTGGTTGGTTTTTTCCTCAAGGTAATGTCACAGCTTCCAAACACTCTCAACGCAAAAGCTTACTCACGCTCGTGATTCTTTAGCTCCGCCCACACGTCACGCCTCCAGCCGGTCGTGTTTTTCCGGGAAAAATCGGTACAGACTATCTTTCTCTTATGATTATAATAAAACTAAATACTTTTTGGAGTTATGAAGGATGCAGTACTACTCTATAGGTACTCAAGATTAACAGGAGATTGAGTGAAAACGAGCATTTCACCCCCCCCCCCCTTTAAATGATTCTGAAAGAGTAAAAAGATACTCAATTTTTATGATTTATACAATAAACAAATGCAAATATTAAATGTTTTCGTAATCATTTGTCGTAGCACAAAGAGTAGAAAAATTCAGATTTCTGGAGCAGTGTAGACAAAAAATTAATTTTGAGAAAATGCCCTTTTTAAATGTTTTGTAATTGAAATCTATTGACACAAATATATAAAGTGCTATAAACAAAACACTTAACAGTGTGGAAAAACACAGGTCCCAGGGACTCAAAAATTCAGGTGGAGAAGGTAAATGTTAAGAAGCCTTTATTGTGGTATAGCCATTATCAAAATTAAAATGCTGACATGTTTCGACCGCATTGGTCTTCCTCAGGGCAAAGTGTCTTGGAAGGTTTTTTTCTTTTTATAATTCACTAGTCTGAAGAAGAAAAAAAAAACACTTTTATGATGAGTCTAAAGGCCCAAAATCTCAAACTTGACAGGTGCATGAAAATACTGTGTTTTTGCCTGCAGTGTCTCCTCTTTATGCTACAATTACGATTCAAGGGACTGATGAAACGTGGGACATGTTCTCGGTCTGCGGCGTGTGCTCCAGTGGTCACTGTACCTGGACACAGTAGATGCTGACCGGCAGTGTGTCCAGGCCACTGGCAGACGCAGACGACATCAGATGGAGAAACTGACGGAGGCCTGCAGGAGCTGTCTGCAGAGCGTGCTACACCTCAGTCAGTTACTCCATCTAGCGTCTCCTGCGTCTGCCAGTGTACGAGCAGGACAGAGAAGAGACAGAAGCACACCCAACACATTGGATCATCCATCACGGGACAAACAGCCCGAGGTCTGCCCTGCAGAGAGATATTCAGATGGAAATCAGTTATAAAGTGCCAGTGGTTTATATTCAGAAAGAGTGGATCAAGTGCCCATGAATCATTCAGAAAGGTTTTGCTCATGTTCATCTTCAAAACCGTTATTTTTAAAGATACCTAAGACTTTCCTCCATAGAAAGTTCATTAGCCAGATGTTTGTCACTTCAAACTTGGTAAAGCAGAAGTGTTTCACATTCATCAAAGCACATCACACGGTCAAAAGATGCTTTACACTCGCTTTCATTAAAAAATAATGAAGTCTTGTGGGTTTGAAACAACACAAGGATGAGTTATTGATGGCAGAACTTTTTTATTTTGGGTGAACTATCCCTTTTACTGATTTCTGTCCGTCAGGAAAGCACCATATTTAATTTTTGAAAGTAATGAAAATGAGGACTAAAGAGATGGTTTCGAAAATTCAACCAAAAAATGAGGTTGAGTAATTGTTCATTTCTGAGTGAACTACGCCTTTTGAGTACAGTGCCTTCAATGGATTTAACAAACTGATTATTCAGCTGACAAAAATAAATAGAATAAAAATATAGCTGCAAGTAGCGATGACGGGCCCAAGCCCTCAGTGCAGTCGACACCCGGGTTTCATCAGGAGAACGCTGCACAGCGGGCACATGCATTTACAGTAACCCTCTGATAGGATGGATGTCAGGGAAACCACAATCAAATACTGTAACATCACACACACACAGAGAAAACAACATTTAAAACTTTGAACATTTAAAAACTTAGTTTCCTTTGATAACATTAAATATATTTGTTAACATGAGCAATAATTATATGGTATTTATTAATATTAGTTAATATTAAGCTAAAAAATTAAAATCTAACGTATCTGTACATTAGTTAATATACTGCAAATTAGCATGAACATTTTTATTAAATAACATTTAAAAAGATTAATAAATGCTGTAAAAAAATATATTGTTTACTGTTATTTCATGTTACTTATTGAATTAACAAATTTAGAAAAATTAGACATTATTGGAAATTATTAACCAAAACTTGTAATTATCTATAAGCATTTGTGAAATAATTATATAAAATATATTACCAGTACATATACATAAGTATTTGTTTTTCATTCTAATTGAACTGAGCAAGGATCATGCTTAAAAGATTTCTTATCATGAGTAAAGGGTAGGATATATAAAACTTTAAATTATTTACACAAAAAAAAAAAATGCTCCATAAGCATTTCTAAAATAATTTAAAAGTAACCTATGCAATTGTTTTGTCAATATAACAGATGAACTGAGGAGAGAAAGAATTAGGCTTAGATGGAGACTGAGCTGAACAAGGTTATGCTTAATTAAAAAGATTTCTTATCCTTTGATAATACTAACAACATTAGTATTAAAGCCTGAAATGTGAGCTGAAAAGTCTAATAGTTTTTAATTTTCTTTTAGCCATGGACCATTGTAAATTCATGAAACTATGCATTTTTCCTAAGAATGACTTGTTCTCCATATTGTAGTGTTAAGGGATTTTATAGGACACATGATGTAACGTGGCCCCCTTGTGGTTAGGTGGAGGCATTGGTCAACCAAACGCTGTAATAAAGTCATGCTTTGAGAGCACACGTTGGACATGCGTCTCTGTGTTTATTTAAGTTACAGCCACTTAACTCTACATGGGGTAAACATGAGATGTGGTTTTGTCGATTTAACTGGAGAGAACTCACATTAACTTTAGTTAGTAAGTCTGAAGTTTAGCTAGCTTGCAAAACTAACGTTACTTGTAATTAACGTTCGCGGCGGACTAGAGGGAAAGAAAATGAGCGATTCCAGATTCCCCCACCACCGAAGTTTGACTTCACAAAGCCAGAAGTGTGGCCCAAGTGGATTCGAAGGTTTGAGAGATTCCGGATAGCATCGGGTCTAGAGCTACAGCCGGAGGAAAACCAGGTGAACACTTTAATCTTTACTATGGGGGACGAGACGGAAGAAATCATGGCTTCACTTCGTATGACGGAGGAGGAGGCAAGCGTGTACAACACTGTCATAGAGAAGTTAGAGGGACATTTCATGGTGAACAGAAATGTTATTTTTGTGCGAGCCAAATTCAACCCGAGACAGCAGGAACAAGGAGAGACTGGACAGTTTTATCACTGCACTCCACTGCTTGTCAGAGCACTGCGGCCATGGACAGCTTCACCACGAAATGGTCCGTGACAGACTTGTTGTAGGCTTGCGTGATAAAAAGCTGTCAGAGCAACTGCAGATGGACTCGGAGCTAACGCTGGAGAGAGCTGTGATGCGCTTGTGTCAGAGCGAAAGTGTGAGAAAACAACAGGATCTGTTGAAGAGTAACTTTAAGGCAGAGGCCACAGACATGGACAGCATTCAAACAAAACACAAGTTTGACAAAGGCAAAGGAAGACTGCAGAAGTGCAGAAATTGCAGACTCACTGGAACAGATGATAAAAGCAGTTATAGGCACACAGGCAGGTAACCAGACACGATGCATGTGGCGTAGTAGAACATCAGCACACAGTAAAAATCAGTGCCCAGCTAGAGAAGTAGCATGTAACCGCTGTCAGAAAAAGAGTCACTACGCAAAAGTGTGCAGGTCAGGGGCTCTTAATGAAGTTAACACAGCAGAGTCAGATGAGGAAGAAATGGCTTTCCAAAGCACAGTCTCATTCAGGTTGATTAGCCAGGTTTCACTATCTGAACTGACTGAGCACAAAGCTGTATTCAAAATAGATGTAGGAGCAGATATAACCCTCCTATCTGAAGATGTATTTCAGAAAGGGCAGTTTCCAGAGCTAGAGAGATTAAAGAAAATGCTGCAGGGTCCAGGTCTGACGCCTATCACGGGGAAGAGGAAGTTCACGGCCACTATAGGAACAGAGAGTAAAAGCACAACACAGGAAGTGTATGTAGACCCGGGACTGAAGTTTAGTCTACTGGGACGTGCAGCTATCCAGGCATTAGGGCTAGTGGCTAGAGTAGACACAGTTGCACTGTATTCAGTCGAGAGATTCAAGGAGCAGTTCCCCACACTGGCTAGGCAAGGCAAGATGGAGGGTGAATACTGGATCGATCTTAAAGCAGAAGCCAAACCATTCTCCATATCAACCCCACAACAAATCCTGCTGCCTCTCATGTCAAAAGTAATAAAAAGAACTCACGTGCATGGAAGAGATGGGGGTGATCTCGAGGGCTGAAAAACCCACAGACTGGTGCGCCGTTATGGTCACTGTCCCAAAACCAGGCAAAGACGAGCTGCGCATCTGCGTGAATTTGACCAAATTGAACAAGTCAGTCAAGAGGGACAGACATATGCTCCCAGTATGCTCTCATATGGTCTCAGTCGAACACACACTTGGACAGCTAGAGGGTGCAAAAGTATTCTCAAAAATGTATGCAAACTCAGGGTTTTGGCAAATTCCCCGTGCCAAGGAGTCTCCTCACAACGTTCTTCACTCCCTTTGGTTTTGCTTCAACGAGGCTGGGGAGGCTGCAGGAGGCAGGCGTCACGCTGAGAGGTGAGAAATGTGAATTCTCAAAAGGCCATGTCAATTTCTAACTTGTGAATCACCAGGGAAAGTACTTACCTCATCTTGCAGAAAAGACACAGCCACTCTGGAACCTGTTAAAGAAGCAAAACGTGTTTAGGTGGGGGCATGATCAACAAAGGCATTCAACAGCATCAAAGAGGATCTGATCACGCCACCTGGGCTGGTGCTCTACAACGCAAAAGTGGAGACGGTCATCTCAGCTGACACATCATCATTTGGACTTAGAGCTGTGCTACTCCAGAGACAAGAGGATGGCCACCTCAAGCCAGTCGCGTATAGCAGAAGAGCACTCACTGACACTGAGAAAAGGTACGCACAGATTGAAAAAGAGGCTTTGGCTATCACACGGGCGTGCAAGCGTTTCTCAGACAGGAGCCTGGATGAGCTCCCGCCACGCATTCAGAGACTCAGAATGAGACTGATGGCTTTCAGTTTCTCCATCTCCCATGTGGTTGGTAAGAAGTTTGGGCAAGGGCACCATTGCGAGACAGAGGGCAGCAGGAGCAGGAAGAGGAAGTCAACCTGTATGTGAACATGATCATGTCAACCCCTTCCAGCTACAGAAAAGAGGCTACAAGAAATAAGGGAACATCAAGATCATGATGAAATACTGAGCCTACCCTTACAAAAAAGAAGTTTATTCAAGTGTGCTATTAGTATACTTCTTTTAAACTAAAAATAGGAAAGTATACTTTTAGTTTACTTTTTATGTACTTCTCAAAAAGGCTCTTTATGTACTTCTCAGAAATATAATTAAAATTACGTTTAAGTATACTTGACTTGTACTTACAAAAAGTCTAAATATATTTGAGCTATACTCCTAGAATCTGTGTTTTCATTGTTTTATGGTAGACGGTGCTAGTATGCATCTTCTGTACAAAAGTTTCAGAAATACACAAGTGAAGAAGAAAAAGAAACACCACCCAGCAGGCACAGTACATCAATGTGACGTCAGGAAGACGTTGGACTCCAACTAATCTAACGTCAGTCAGACGTCATATTTTGGTTGAAAATGAAAGTCGGGTTGACGTCTAAACCCAACTTTGTTTGACGTCAAACTCTGACATCAGACAGACGTTGAATTTTGGTTGGAATAAGCACCACACTGCAACAAAGGGTGAAATGCATAGCAGCACATTAAATATCTCAAGATCTCAGCAGAGGAGGATTAAACAACTCCACAAACAGCATTATCAGCTTCACTTATTACTAACCAGACTGACTTTATTTCTGTCAGACGTCTACAAAAGCTCTTATTGAAAATTAACAGGGGTTTGACTCTAATGTTTTTAATTTCCATAAAAGCATATCAGTTAAACACCATAACAGTGATTAGTGTTTCCATGAGCAATGCATGCTGGGAGCCATGCGTTTTATACTATCCCAGCATGCATTGCTGCATGAAACGTCACCATTGTTGAGATTCATATACTGATTATTGATGTCTATGTGTCTCGAAAGCTTTTTCTCCCAAAATGTATTTAAAAATAAAAATTCAGAATGTCTGATCTGAGTGAAGAAAGTATTGTCTGTTGAATATTGTTCATTAATAGTAAATAACCACTTTCGGTCAATGACAATAAAAATAATTTTCTCAATCACTTTTCCTCCTGATGATGAAAACTATATCACCTTATCTTTGTTTGTGGCTCTTTTTATAACAAATAATGTGTTTTGGTAAACACTATTACAGGAACCACAAACTTACTAAGCCAAGAGTCAAACCACCCAACTAAAGCAAACACTGATCACAATAATGGTGACCAAACATTTTCAAATAAAACATCAACATCTAAACCTCTGTAAATTCTCAAACAGAAGTTCTGTAGACGTCTGACAGAAATTAATGTTTTTTGGGGTGGGGGGTGTTTATTCCAGCCAAAAATCAGCATCTGCCCAACATTGGAGCTTTATGGAGGGTTGTGGATAATTTCCTTCACCCTCGCCAGTCCTCTTCCTCGGGGGCGACAGGGGGCGCTCCTCAGGGGAGGGGTACTGTCATGAGCCAGGTTTGATTACTCTCATTTCTGGGTGTTTTTCCTCCCGTATTGTTAATCTCTCATTGGTTTCAGCTGTTCCCTGTTACCGCTGGTGTTCACGCACCTGTTCTGTGTCTTCATGCTGATCGCGCTGCCTACTTCTCCCTGTTCTCTGTTCTTGTCTGTGTCTGGGAATTGTTTAATGTGAGTGTGACGTGCTTCTCGCCCTCTCGCTTGATGCAGCTTGTGTGTGTGTGTGTGTGTGTGTGTGTGTGTGTGTGTGTGTGTATGTGTGTGTGTTAGCAGCTATTATTCTGAATCTGAGTCCCAGTCCAGAGCCCGACCGTGTTCCTGCGGTCCTGATCTGCTGTGCTGGGTTACCTGTCTGCAGGTGTGGTTGCCTCTATCTGCCTGCCTGACCATCTCCACCGGTCTATGCTTCACTCCAGTTGGACGGCACTTCAGTCGAGGATCTGAGACTCGGAAGACTGCTCTACAATCCTTAGTTCTCCAGCTGCAGCGTGTTTTCCTTATCATGCCTGAAATTCAGTTTGTGTGTGTTTTGGGACTGAATAAACTGTGCAAACTTCTTTCTTCTTTCTTCTGGGTCATCTTGTGTAACCTGACATATACATTTAAAAGTAGAACAAATAACATTTTAAAATTCTATCAACAATATATAATTCTGTGTGTGTGTGTGTGTGTGTGTGTGTGTGTGTGTAGGCGCATCAATGATTTGTTGACTCCTCCCTCTTTTTGTGACAGTCATCAATGTATCGTGCATTTAACATTTTGAAGTCTTGCAAATTTGGGATAGAATGTCTTTCTAATTTCTTCATAGTTAGAGCAGCTGGTGAGGAAGTGTGTGTCTGTGATCACAGTAAGGTCAGATACGGTCAGTGCTGTGGATATCTGTCCGTCTCTATAGTCAGAGTATGACTGCTCAGTCTGGACCTCGTCATCTGTCGTCTTCATTTACAGTCTTTCACTGTACTCAGATATTCTGCAGGTGTGTAGTCTCTATTTAGGGCCAAATAACATTCAAGTTTACGTTGTTTTTCTGTTGTTTCTGTCCTGTAGGTTAGATAATTTTCTTTTTGTGCTTTTATAATTTGGTACTTTTAAGATGTTGAGTCTGTGTGTGTGTGTGTTTGTGTGTGAGAGAGAGAGAGAAAGTGAGAGAGTGTGTGTGTGTGTGTGTGTGTGTTTGTGTGTGAGAGAGAGAGAAAGTGAGAGAGAGTGTGTGTGTGTGAGAGAGAGAGAGAGAGAGAGCTTGTGTGAGTGTGTGTGTGTGTAAGAGGGAGAGAGAGAGTGTGTGTGAGAGAGTGTGTGTGTGTGTGTGTGTGTGTGTGTGAGAGAGAGAGAGAGAGAGAGAGAGAGAGAGCTTGTGTGAGTGTGTGTGTGTAAGAGAGAGAGAGAGGGGGGTTGGGAATGTGTGTGTGACTCAGGATCATTAAGGAGCTCAATCCTCTCAGCTGACTTGGCTTTGGGAATATTGGGATGAAAGTTCTGTTCCACACAGCCAATATCAGACACTTTCTTTCAGCTGCACAACATGCTGGACCATAATATCATAGCACTAATAAGAGACAAAAATACATACATTTAATTAACAAATATTCTACCGAATCTAATATTCTATTAAAATTTTCTAATATTTAATGCATACACTTTAATGGATTTTAAAACAGCTTTTTATTTATTTATATATGTATTTGTTTTATTATTATTACCATTATGTCTAGGCATTTCCTTTTATGGATAACAATAATTCATTATCACAACCAAAGGACTGAATCAATAGCGTTCCTCTTGATTTTCAGACAACTAAACATATGTGAATGGTTTCGCAAGACGCAAAGATGATGGACCCTGCCCTTTCAGCTGAGAGCCCAGATGCATATGAGGTAAATTATTATTATTATTATTATTATTATTATATATTCATTGATGGCACTAAACCAATCATCTGTCTTTATATATAAATTAATCATTTGTCTTAATATTCACAGAATGTTTTCTGCAACCCAGTCTTCCAGTTTGATGAAGAAAATGAGGAAAGCAAAGGACATTTAAAAATAGAGATCTACCTTGAGCCTGCTAAAGCACCAGCTGCAGGTAAGTGTGCAGGCTGTTTGATACAGGATATTCCTAGCATAAATGCTGCATTGTATAAGCTATTTGTGTTATGTACAGAATTAGGTGCCTTTGCAGTGCATCTGATCTCTATCTTACATGCTCTGTATCTTTGGCTTGATGTGATCTGTAAAGGCTCCGGTGTGGTCAGGGACTGTGTGATGACTGTAAGAGGTCAGCTGGCTGGTCATGGAGCAGTAATCGTGTCGGCCGGTGTGCTGTTGACCGCAGCTGTGCTTTGCCTCATTCTGCTCCTCGTTCTCAGACGTGAGTCAGCAAAACACTTTTACTCCATCTGTCTGCTGTTGCTGTTTTGTTTTGGTGAAATTGTTGTAAAATGAGAATTTGACTGTTTCAGTAGTTTCTGCTGCTACAGGCCTGTATTTCTAACTTTTTTATGGGTCTGACAAAGTCTGATATTTCTGTTTGCACACAAATCCTTTAGTAGCATACTCCTTGCATTTTTAAATGTTATCCTCATTCTCTGATTATTATACATTTTTCTTCACATTGACAATAGAATCATGTTAAATAACATAAGCATGCAATACAACCTCACTGTTTGCTCTGATGAATTATTAAAGGCTTACCTGATAGCTTTGGTAGTGTAACAAAGCATTTATAAGAACAACCCTAAACAAGTTTGAGGTAGGCTTAAGAAGAAACCGTAGAGGGACATCTTGCCTCAACCTCTGGGAAAGAGAAGGTTTTATCAAAAGAAAATGTTCTTGATGGTTACCATCTATGATAAAGGAACTGTTCAAGTAGGGAACCTGAAAGAGCGGCTCAACCTATACATACCAGAGGAGAACTGCCTACTTAAAAACCCCTAAAGACAGAGAGCAGCTCAATCTCAGAAGATCACCTAACTTGAGAAACCTTAACCATAGACGAGGCCATCCAACCCGGCTTCTAACTAGAGAAACGGGAGAGACATCTCAGTCTCTGTCCTTAAAGCAGATACAGGGCTGAAGGACAGGTGGATGTTTTTCTTTCTCTAGTTTAATAAAACTTTCCACAAAAGAGTTGTTAAGTGTGGCACAAGTCAACACAATTAAAAGCATGTAAAGATGATTTCCAGCTGCTGTACCTTTATTTAATGCCAGAAAGGTAACACAAGTGTTTTTTGCTAGCCAGATATAGCTTCATACAGGTCCCAGAACATTCCTAAAAGTCTGTTTTATTTACATAAGTTTATTTGCCGTTGAGCCTGCAGCACATTTACCTCCGCTCAAAAACAAAAAAAAACTTCAAAACTTTGCAGCTATTAGCCTCATTGAGAGACCTGACAAGTATTATTATTGTTGCTTTAATTAGTTATGACATTTATCTCGTAGCTGTTATGTACCACATTTAGAAATGATTTAGCAGTAGAGCAAAAAGAGAAAAGTTTCTTTGTCACTGTTCTACTCTTTTTTTTTTTTCCACAGATAATACAGGAGAGATTTTCCCTTTAGACTCTCGGTTTGGAGACAGATCTTCACAGAATCTTTCTCTGAGTCCCACTTCCCCTCTTCCCATGAACACTACCACACTCTCACCGCCCGGAAAAAAGCCCACCTTCTTTACAAGTCAGTTCGTGCTCTTCTAACCGCATGCAACATTTCATGTCAAGGTGACCCCAAATGACTTAGCCTTTGCATTTCATTGCAAAAAAAATGAAATTGGGACATTTTAAGTGTGACTCAAATGTTTAAATACAGTCAAACCAAAATTATTCAGACATATACACTGTAAAAAATAAGTGTAATTTTAACTGTAAAATTTTGTAAAAACGCTACGGAAAAAAACGGATAATAGGTTAACAGTAAGTTCCCGTACTATATACAGGGAAAAACTGTAAAAGATCTAACAAAGCATTTAATGTAAATTTACAGTAAAATTCTGTTAATGATACAGCTTTTAGAAGTAAAAAAAGAACAAATCAATGTATAATTTACAGTCTAAAACTGTAAACTGATATTCCCAGAATTCCCTGCGTGACACTCCACGTTTGAAAGTATTTTGTTTAAATAATCATGTTTTTAAATAGTTCTTGTTATCAGTTATGTACATTTGAGCTTTATGTTACATCTTCTGTTGCTTAATGAAAGTTTTTTGCATTATTTAAGTATCACGTGTGTTACCATGATGGTGTTTTGTGTTTCCATAAATGTGCACCTTCTATATGTTAATATATACTTCTGCTTGTGGTGAAGCTACTTGTGATGAGCTTTGATACTTCATGTGGCTTTCTCTTATACAGTACCATCTTTATTATTATGGTGGTTGTCAGTATTTTCAAGGTACAAAACAGATTTAATTTTGTGTGTTGTTGAATTTACTGGTTTATATTCACATTTTCTTGTTTGTAAATTACAGCTTTATATTGTAAAATTAACAGTTTTTGTCGTAAATGTGTTTACAGTTTCTGTATTTTTACAAAATTATTCTGGCAACCACAGCTGCCAAAAAGTTTTTGTAAAAACAACAAGAAATTTTTTACAGTGTATATATATATACACACTACTGGGTGGAGGACACTATAGTTCATTAATGTAAGTGAGAATATCATAATAAACTGTGACATAATACACCCAAAATATCTTTAAAAAGTGTGGCCTGCCGGTAAAACAAAATCAAGCATTGTTTGGTAAATTGTTGTGCTTACATTGAACAGCTGACAGCTATTCAGCCAAATTCATTACATACCTTTCTATCAAAGTTATCTGACATTATCAAGATCAGTTTGTTCTGACACAGTTTAACTCTGAGTTCTTGTCATATTTCATTACCATTTTTTAACTATAGCGACTAAACTGTCCAATGTTGAAGGTATCTGAATACATTTTGGTTTGCGTTCACAGTCAAATGCATGCTACTGTAAATTAAAATTGCACTAAAACTATTTTAGATGCATATGTTTTTTTCACCTGTCTGTTCAATATAACTGGCTTTCCATCTGTTTTTCCAGGCTGTGGCGGTGAGCTGACAGACTCCTGGGGGACGCTCAGCTCTCCCAATCACCCCGGCCCGTATCCTCCAGACTCTCACTGTGTGTGGGTGATCAGGGTGTCTCCACCGCTCCTCCTGCAGATACACGTGTCTTCTCTGGCCCTCGAGGGACCCTCTCCTTGCTTATTTGACTGGCTAGAAATCAGAGAAGAGACAGAGAAGACATCTGCTGTCACAAGGTTTGCTCACCGTTTAATCACAAACGACTATCAGAGCTGACATAGGGCTGCATTTAAGTTTAAAAAGCCCCCAAAAATTCTTTTTAATAGTGGTTTTATTTAGTTTTTAATGCAGTTAAACAACCTCTGTGTCACATGTTCCCTATTTTCTGTGTTGTTTTGCACTCTTTTGGTAAAGTCTTGGTTGTTTGATTTTCCTGTTCTCATTTTGTAGTCCTTTTCTTCAGTGATTCTGCTCGTTAACAGCAGCTGTTGATCAGTGTCTGAATTCACTCATTAGTGTTCATTCTCTCTGTCAGGTGGACTATATTAGTAAACTCATGTAGGGAATAGTGAATGAGGGTGTAGGGTGTGATTTGAGACACAGCCGCTGAGTGTCGACTTTGAACGTTGTTAATTTACGAAATATAGCAGCAGGCTACCTTCTCGAAAATGATGAATTTTATCCAGAATGCAATGTTTTAATGAAAAAAAGTTTGTTACTGTCGAAATTTGGCCATTTTTACAGCGATTTTTAACAGTGTACACATTGTTAATTTACATAACTACTGACAAATACTAAAAACATCAAGACAATAACCAACAAAACCAAAGGGAGAACCACAGGAGTAAACGAGACACTAAACAAGACACAGGTGAACATAATCAAAAACAAATACTGGAACTTCCACAAGAAGTGGAAACACTGAAACAAATATGAAGCAAAATAAGAGTCTTTGGGCTGGAGTATAGGAAAGGAGGGTGGAGCAAAACTCGTTCAAGTGAATAATTCATTCTGAATATTCTGTCATCATTTATTTGTCCTTAAAATTGCTTGTTTTATTCTTGTTATTATTTTTCTTCATTATTATTTTACTTTCTTTGATGTAAAGCACTTTGAATTACCATTGTGTACGAAATGTGCTATATAAATAAACTTGCCTTGCCTTATGTGATACTTTGGTTAATCTTCGAAACACAAATAAAGATAATTTTTTAGGTTTTTGTCCCTCCAGCGAAACTCCAGGTAACTGAAAGTTAAAAGAATATGAAGGTGCTGTATCCATATGAATATGTGATTAAAGCCTAAAGGGATCATATCTCTCACAATAATTAAACCACTCGTTTAATATTTATTCATTCATAACATAATGACAGAAATATTTTTTTTTTGGGTGAACTATCCCTTTAAGTATATTGGCTTTAAATATTTTTTTGTTATGCTAGAAAGTCTTGCGAAATCTTTTCTCTTTTTTCAAAGAAAACTAAACAGATAAAAAACAACTGTTACATACTCCAGATCAATGGTTCTCAAGTATCAATACATATAGTTTCAAAACAATAGTAATAGCTCTGTGAGCAAACCATCAATGGTTAACATCTCATGTGTGTCTTGGCTTGTAAAAATACACAACCTAACCTCTTAAATAGGTATCTCATGAAGTTTTTGTGAAACTGAGTTATTGAATAATTTTGCTACACATGGCTGTTCTTGGGACTCGCTCTCAAGCTGTGAATAATTAAGACTGATTTCTTCCTAGATTCTGTGGCAGCGTCGCTCCACCTACACTGAACACAAACAGCAGCACTGTGCTGGTGTCCTTTCATTCTGATGGGAGTATCAGCGGCAATGGCTTCACTGTACAATATCATTCTGTGTTACCGGGACAGAGTAAGTAAAACTTTGGTTACACTTTAGAATCCTGTTCCATCGTTAATGAATAACTACGCAGGAACAAATGAGTAATGCACTATTAACATTCCAACTACTATTAACTAACAAGAAACTCTGATTATTGATTTATTAAGTAATAGCGCTCAGTTGAAACTGGAAGTTCAATCAATAACTTTTTTTTTTTCATATATCCTGGAGTACTACTAAGAACCACTGTATGCTGGTTCATAATTATTGTGAATTATGCATAATGTATAATTAATTCTAAACTGAAGATCATGGTAACCCAGAAGTAATGACTCAAGCATTTCCAAATCTTCTAAAGGAACTTATGATTTACGTGTTACTACCTCCTTCTTAAAAGAAAAATACTAATTATTTGAAACAGTATTCTCAAATGAAGATCACGGTAACTCACTAGTAATGTCTTAAGAGTTACCATATCTAGCCAAATTAGTTACTAACCAAAAACAATAAAAAACTCAAAAGCTTACAATGATTTCAGTAATTTCTAAGGAGTAGTAACACTTAAGTCATTAATATAGAAAATCTTAGACGTATCTCAAAAACTTACAGTGACGTCAGCCAATATTAGAGAGTTGTCGCGCTCTTCACTTTAGAATACTGATCCAAAATATTAATTATTCCTTTAGAAGAATTTGGTTATACTTGAGTCCTTACTAGTGGGTTACCATGACCTTCACTTTAGAATTAATTATATATTATGCATTATTCATATTAATTATGAACCTGTATACAGTAGTTCTTAGTAGTTCTTGGAGAGGTATGAAAGAATAATAGTTACTGATTAGTTAATAGTAAGCTATCACATTAGACTAAGCACTATTACGTAATAATGCAATAATCATAGTTTATTGATACACAATAGTATTAATTAGAGTGCTGATATTGTCATATAACTCATGTGTTCTTGTGTAGTTATTCATTAATGATGGAACAGTGTTCTAAAGTGCTACTGACATGTTTATATTTGTGTATAGTAGTCTGTATTGTAGGGTGACAATAATAAAATAGACTTCATTTTAAATGTGGTTTAGCCACGTAGTACTATTTTTTTCCCATAGAATTTATAAATATGATGCAAATCCAAGCGGTGAATATATCTATGACATTCTGATCAGAGATTATAATAATGTCACATGGTGTGTTTTTTTCTGCTTGTATGTACTGTACTAAAGGTTTCTTTCTGTCTGCGATCAGAAAGCTGTTCCAGAGAAGAGTTCATGTGTGATGGTGGTCGTTGTTTGCTACCCGTTTCTGTTTGTGATGGCCAGCCAAACTGTCAGGACAGGTCAGATGAAGCCAACTGCAGCCAGAAACACAAGGGTAAATATAGCTGCAAGAAGTGATGACGGGCCCAAGCCATCAGTGCAAACGCCTCCCCAGTGGCATCCGGTGCAAATAGTGCATTTACAGTAACCCTCTGGTAGTCTGGATTTACAGCAATGAAAGAGTTACACTATAAAATCAAGAATGTGAAACACACACACACAAAGTTAGATTAGCGAGAGAGAGAGAACAATATTTAAAACTATTAATAGTTTACAATACTGTTTCATTTGTTAACATTAACTTTAATAGCTATATAATTATTGTTTATGTTAACTGATAATGTTAATTAAAATTAATTTTGAAATGTATTAATACATTATTAAAATTTAAAGTTATATCTTTTAACATTAGTTTATGTTCTGTGAATTAACATGAACATGAATATTTTTATTAAATAACATGAAAAAGATTAATAAATGCTGTAAAAATATTTTGTTCATTGTTGGATCATGTTAGTGTCAATGCATTATCAATTAACAATTCATTTCTTAATAAACTGAACTGAGCAGTAAAGGTTCAGACTTAAAAGATTTCTTATCCTATCTGTAAGCCCATGTATGAGCTTTTGCCAGTGTCTAACTATTATTAATGCTGTTGTGTGTGTCGAGTTTCATGAAATTCCAAGCCTGCCTGAAAAGCAGAGGAAAACATTTTTTTACATTTGAAATGTAGCTGTGGAAACATTAAGTTATCAATAATCCTTTCACAGTTTTACATCTGCTATGTTTTGTCATTATTCTGATTAAGTTTGAAACAAACTGATTAAAAATAAAATGCAGAATTCAAAGCATTTTGAAAATGACACACTTCCTCCTGCTAGTTATCATTCCAGTGATAATTTTCCATCATGTCAGGAAAACTATTCCTATTCCTGAACGGTAAACGTCAAAGTGTTAGCGTTAGCTTGTGGACAAATGTTGATCATGGATCTAGTCAGAAAGAATCATGAACAGAAACATCTTTATTTTGGGTATGTAATTTCTGTCTCCATGCCAAAAATGGGGGGTGTCTGGTAAGGGGTTAACGTTACTGCTATAATCATGTCTTTCGGTACAACGTCTTACAAGACTAAACATGCTCAATCGTTTCCAAAAGCCTCTGTTTCCACAGTCCATAATACAACGTGAAAACAGCGTTCCAAACGTATCCGCTCGGGAGACCGTCTAAAGAGCCCGGGGACCACATGAGAGGAAATATGCTTTTCCAACAGGAACATAATAAGGGGAACAAGGCTTGAGGAACTGTCAAATCAGGCAACCAATTGCTAAGCTGGTAACACAGTAGGCTACCCATTCATTTTTAGCTTGCCCCATCAAATGTTACTAACCCTTTTTACTCTTCCCACAGCCAAAATCTACAGCAGCCGAAGCAAGTAGCCTTTCATGTACCTCCTCACTGCCACGCAGTGTCTGCTCCCGCAGGAGCCTTTCCCACTCATCACCTCCGCTTAAAGGCATGCCATGCATCCAAGGTTGCGGTGATAGCATCATGTATCGACAATTGCCAAGATGATATTAGGCCCATTCTCCAACCAACGTTTTTTATAATAATCATTAGGCGGCTTACCATAATTCGGCTATCAAACCGCTCCGTTATCCCATCTCAGCACTGCATTTCCTGCTCGCCCGTGCTCTCAAAGGATGACGTAAGCCTGTAGGTGGCAAAAAAGTCTCCATCCACAAATAGACATACATCGTTGGCAGATATAAGGTATTCCATCATACTTGACAGGTAATCCGATACGTGCCATTTTTTTTTAAAGGAGCTCTCACTAACGTAGTTAATGCCACAGTTACGTTAGAACACATCTCATTCTGGTTTCAGGGGTGGCGCGTCGGTCCCATCATGAGGCATGTGGTCCAGAGCGCGTACGACCAAGGCATCATTCAACCGAACTCAAGGCATTAGTTACGTCCATATTAGGGTTAAATCGGACTTTAAATGGAATCTACTATCGTATATAAAAAATAAAAAATTCACAGGACAAGCGAGATGACAGTCGTGCCGACTACATGAACTAGCAGTATTTAAATATAGTATTTTATACTTAATGCCAGTGTATCAGTATGTCCGAAAGTATATTTTTCGATTATTGGTGATTCCATAGGCTCTTTTCGTGCACCTGCATGGTCAAAATGGCAAATAGTAAGCTCAGACAAGTATAAAGAATCTTTCTCTTACTCCACAGATGCACGATTACATCATCGATATGTACCATCGATCTCACGTGCTGACAATGACCACATCGCCGATACATGGCACCTATGTGGGGTACACTGGCACAGGAAATCCAATTTATTTTTGCACACTTAATTTCGGATACTATGACTGCATCAAGATTTTTCGGACTCATTATCGGAAGCAGCTCATTGGATTTGCTAAACAATTATTCAAGTAAGCCTCACAGCGTCTACCCTCGTAGACAAACAAATCATCCTTAGTATCGAACTCCCTGCCAGGCGCTGCAAGAGGGCTCCCGGTTGAACCAACCTTTGCCTTCTCCGTTCAACTATCAGCAAAGCTTACTCGTATGACATCGCAAGTATTAAAATCCTGTCAGATGCTTTCCCACTTAATCAATCTTGGACTTTCCATCCGACCACCAGCGAAGCTTACCCGATTAAAAAGGCCGATTAACCCCCCCAAAAAAAAGAAAAGAAAATTTAAGCCAGCGACATTTACCTATCGAACACCTACGAGTACATCGCAGCCAAAACAAATTTTCCCTCCGATGGCAAGATGTACCCATCCAATACCGCAAGTTACGCTTTTGCCGAACACTAACGGGTGCTTCGCAGATAAAACAATCTCAATTTTCCCTCCGATGGCTGGAGAGACTACCCATCTGGTGTCGCAAATTTTAATAAATAATAATAATAATAAATAAAAATAACCCCCCCCCCCCGACCAGATAACCTTATAAAAGCCTCCCGACCAGATAACCTTACCTTTTTCAATCCTATGGCTGGCAAGGCTTCTCTCTTCGATGTCAAGAGCTTGAGCTCCCATCGGATGCTGACGAGAGCCTCCCGGCCAGACAACCTCACCTTTTCCATTCTTCGGCCAGCAAGGCTTACCCGTTCGTTGCCAGGAGCTCAAACTCCCTTCGGACGTAGGTGAAAGCCCCCGGCTACCTGCTTTGCCATTCTGTCTTACGTACGGAGAGGTTTACCCATCCAATGCATGGAGTCAGGGCTCCCATTGAATGTAGGTGAGAGCTTCCCAGCTAGACAACCTTACCTTTTCCGTCCTTTGGCCAGCGAGGCTTAACCGTTTGATCCGGGAGCTAAGCTCCTGTCGGACGAAGGTAAGAGCCTCCCGGCTGGACAACCTTTCCCGTCCTTCAGCCAGAGAGGTTTACCCGTTCGATTCCTGGAGCTAAGCTCCTATCAGACGTCGGTCCGAGCCTCCCGGCTAGACAACCTGTCCTTTACCATCCTTGGCCAGCTAGGCTCAACCGTTCGAGAGCCTCCTGGCCAGCCAACCACGACCTTACCACGTGGTTTAGGTTACAAACCTACAAGCAAGCTGTTCGATGCCGCAAGTACCAAACACACAAATAAACCCTCCCTCCTTCCTATGGTCGCCAAGGCTTACCCATCTCTTGCCGGGAGTAGCAAACTCCCATAAAACGCTGACGACAGCCTAACGACCACACAAACTTACCTTTTCCATCCTACGGCCTGCGAGGCTCACCCAGTTTTGGGGAACAGGAAGTCCCCGCTGGACGCTGGCAAGAGCCTCCTGGCCACCTATCGTTACCTTTTCTGTCCGCCATCCGGAGAAGCTTACCCGTTCGATGCGTGTGCTCCCTTTGGACGTCGGCGAGAGTCTCCCGGTTAGACAACCTTACCTTTTCCTTTTCTATGGTCAGCGAGGCTTACCCATTCGATGCGTGTGCTCCCTTCGGACACTGGCGAGAGCCTCCTGGACAGACTTGCTTTACGTTTCCACTCTATGGTCGGCGAGGCTTACCCGTTCGATGCGTGTGCTCCCTTCGGACGCTGGCGAGAGCCTCCTGGACAGACTTGCTTTACGTTTCCACTCTATGGTCGGCGAGGCTTACCCGTTCGATGCGTGTGCTCCCTTCGGACGCTGGCGAGAGCCTCCTGGACAGACTTGCTTTACGTTTCCACTCTATGGTCGGCGAGGCTTACCCGTTCGATCTGTGTGCTCCCTTCGGACGTCGATAACAGTCTCTTGGCCACACAACTTACCTTTCCATTTGACGGTAGGCGAGGCTTAACCGTCTGACGCTACGAGTCTCGTTCTCTCGCCAAATCCTGAAAAAAAAAAAAAAAACTTTTAACCCCGTCTGGCGAGGCTTACCCGTTCGATGTTCTGAGTTAGAGGCCCCATCGGATGCCGTGAGAGTCCTCCCAGTCGGGTTTTCCTTTCCAACTCTCCCCGTCTGCCGAGGCTTACCCGCCTGTCGCGTGTGCTCCCTTCAGACGTCTTGCGAGAGTCTCCCGGACGGGCCTATGCTTGCCGGCCGCAAGGGAGTCTCATCCATCCGATGCCGTGAGTCGGGATCTCCCTTCGGATGTCCCCAGAGTCCTCCTTGTCGGCCAGCCCAAAGCTTTTTGTCTGCCAAACTGAGAGGACCCAGACGTCCGTCATCCTGAGTCTCAATCTCCTGTCGGAGGCTTCATGGGCCCTCTCGGTCAGCGTTAGGCCCTTCACCCACTGAATAGTAGGGAATATCAGCCAGTAGGGCCCGTACGCCGACACCGTGACCTATTCCGGTCGAGGCAACTCGGGTCCTCCCGGTCGGGCACCACAACCACGCTGCTCCTCCTCATCGGCCAACAACCACGTAGTTCAATAGCTGCAGCCAGTAGGGCCTACTCTCCCAATGCCCAAGTCGCTTCCTCCGGAGTATGTAGGCCCTTCCAGCCTGCCAACGAGATGACTTCTCAGAAACCAAATCAGCCTCCGCCAGTACTCTGCTTTTTGGGGGGGCATTCTTTAAACTGGCGGCTGTCCTCTTGTACATTTTCCTTTTTGGGGGGTACTCTAGGTTCGGGCCATTCCCGAGCTCGGATCCCTTCCTTGGACAGCATGCCAAATACGCATACCATACCTTAGCTAATTATATGTAAGCGTGAACTAGTGAAATTTAATTATTAATAAGATTCGGGAGGAGCGCGTCAGATACTGTGCCTAATCAACACAGGTGGACAGGTGGACTCAAGATCACAAATCCCTTCGCAATTTAGCATCCCCAATGTTTTGAGGTCATGCTGACCAAGTTTGGTGGCAATTCATTGGAAAGCTTGGAAGGAGTACATAAAAATCCAGAGCATGCACTTATTACACAGCCCTAAGTAGCCAACTTCCTGTTGGGTGGAGCCTATTACATGCAGTGCAAAAGTTGTTCAGCTGAGATATATATGTACAAAAAATTGTACAGGAAATAAAAAATTACATACTTCCTGTTGGGCTTATGTGTAACGCAGTACAAAGGTCATAATCATCGGGAAGAAGGAGGCGGGAATCGGCGGACAATCAAAGAACTTTAATAATAAAATAAAGATAAAACAGCGCGGCAGCCCCTCACGGACGACTGCCGTGCACAAACAAAAACCTAAAACAATTAAAACCCAGGCCTGGTCCTCTCTCGTCATTCACTGTCGTCGCTCCTCTTTTATATCCTTTCATCTCTTTCGTGGGACTCGAGACCGGTGAGTGGAGCAGGTGTCGCTCATTTCCAATCACTCCACCGGCCTCGCTCTGTTCGCATGGCTCTCGGCCCCGCCCCACTCGCCACAGTAGGTATTGGTGTGTTACATGTGTCTACCAAGTTTCATACATGTATGTGAAACATAGCTTGAGGCGCAGTCCGTTGAAATTTTATATGTGGCGCTATCAAGCCATTTTGCCACTTCTAATTCTGAAACCCATATCAGACGTACATTTTTGCCACCTGTGTGTGTAGTTTTGTGAGTTTTTAAGCATGTTCAGATCCTCAAAAATGTGATTCATTTTGGAGAAGAAGAAGAAGAAAAAATGGAGCAATTCCAATAGGGTCCTCACACCATTGGTGCTCGGGCCCTAATAATCCTAGGAAGAACAAGAGGGCCCTGCACCTTTGTGGCTTGGGCCCTAATTACACTACACAAAGTTTGACACTTCAGTCTTTGATCTCGCTTGAAAGTATAGACTATAATCGATATCATTATGCTGTCTTTCAATCTTCTGATTCTTAGAGTGTGGAGGAAAAATAACAGGAGAGTATGGATCGTTGTCCAGTCCAAACCATCCAAAGCCTTACCCACATAAACAGGTGAATGGTTTTGTCAGCTGCTATTTCTGTCAATCACTTCCTGAATCTAAATGCTAAATTGCATAAATTTACATACAGTTTTATATAAATTGTCTATGCACTGATCTATTAATGTATTAGGCAAGCTGTTAAAAACTAGTATTTATTTTTGCTATCGTTACTGTTTCTATCATACTGTATTAATTGTAGTTATCTCTACCGCTCTCATAGCTGTGTTCCTGGCAAATCTCTGTGGAAGATGGACAAGTGATTAGACTGAGTTTTCAGAACTTTAGTCTGGAAACACAGGATGTGTGTGAGTTTGACTATGTGGAGGTGTATGACGGCGCAGACACAGATGCAAACACTCTGCTGGGCAGGTGAGAATACTGCACTGCTGTCTCTACAACACTAATGAGATTTAAAGGCAAGGCAAGGCATGTTTATTTACATAGCACATTTTAGATACTTAAAGGGGTCATAAGATGCTGCTTAAAATAATATTATTTTGTGTATTTGGTGTAATGAAATGTGTTTATGCGGTTTAAGGTAGGAAAATCACATTATTTTCCACATACTGTACATTATTCTGAAACGCATCGATTTTTACAAAGCTCATTGTTCTGAAAAGTGAAGTGTGCTGTGATTGGCCAGCTGTCCAGTGCATCGTGATTGGCTGAATACCTCAAGTGTGTGAAGTAAATGTTACACCCCTTAATATTGTGAAGCCTTGTCCGGCCGGAGCAGTGAAACATAAACATTAAACCCCATTATAAATGTGATATAAACATGATTTCTAGTCGTGTCCTCTTTTGGAAGGCCAAACAAAGTAGTTTAGCTTGGGGGCATGTTAGAAAAAGCCGTCTTAAGGCGGTGTACATGGTGCAATTTTTTCTGTCGTATGAGTTTGCATGCAATTTTTTTCAATCGTGTGGAAATCATGTATGCTCGTATACTCGCAGCTGGTATCATTTGCGAGGAATTACGAGCCGAGCAGAGTGGCTTACGAGCACTTCCCGACCTCCCAATCATTTTTAAACATGTCTAAAAAGTTTGTGAGCTATTGGTTTGAATTCGTGACATGTGTGCGGTTGAATGAGCCGATTTGTTGATTTATCTGAAGCCGACCAATCACGAACTAGGAAAACCACAGAAGAAGAAACACGAAGACGGCAGCGCCACAGCGAATGTGGACTATTGACAAGGAGGATAAACTCGCTGAAGTCTGACAGGAACAGCGAGCGCTGTATGATGTTTCTAGCAACGTGTACCATGCTTTTTAATTAACCCGCTCTCTCTCACACACGCATATGTAGTCTACAGGGACTCTCCATAGACGTAATGGTTTTCTATTATGTATAGTCTATCCCCACACACTACGTCTATCCATGTTTAAAATTTCAAGTAAACATGGTTTAGTATTTTTTTTAAAGCCATTTGGTTTACGAGGGCACAGGAATTGTCCTCATAAACCATGTTTACATTGTAATACATATGTCAGATAGTTATAAACCATATACAAGAACACACACACACACACACTAGGGGACCAGACCAGAGAACCTGTGTGTAGGAAACATTCACGGCTTGTATCAATATTTTATATGCAGTTATGAGAGAGGGAGCGCAGTTATATTAGGCGCGTTTGACTTGAAGCAGCGCTGCACAGAATGATCACTTGTATGACATCAAAGTATCGTGAGAGCAAGTCGAATGCATTTGATCCGTGTGCTCTCTTATCGCTCTCGCTGTACTTTAATGTCATACAGTGATCCTTCTGTGCAGCGCTGCTTCAAGTCAAACGCATCTATCAACTTCGTGCAATTGTTTCGGAAATTGGCAGGTCAAAAAATCGTGTCGTATATCACCTCGTCATTCCGATTTTCAGATAAACTCACTCGTGACATATGCGTGGACAAACGATCTTCCGACCATCCGAATTTACACCGTGTATGGCCGCCTTTAGCGGGTTGTGGACTAGTCTTAACTTTTATAAAGAATACATCTTCGGATTTGAGACTCTAAGTCTTTGCAACTTTACAGATCTTCTTTAAATCCTATCATATGACCCCTTTAAAGAGAACTATTGCTTTAAAATTACAGAAAGCTTTCTGCTGTTCTTCATCCCACTGTCTCTCTGAGCAGATTTTGTGGGCCAGCTCTGCCTCCTGATCTCACCTCCTCTGGTCCTGTGATGACCGTGCTGTTTGTGGCAGATGAAGGTGTTGCAGACAGTGGCTTTTATGCATCGTTTATGGCCATATCTCTTTCAGAAAGTGAGTGCTGAATGATTCATGTGGTGGATTGTGTGAGTCTCTGTGAGATTGTGACTCTTCCCTGCATCACTGCTTTCTGCCTTCAGGAACATGCGGTCCAGCAGAGTTTGCGTGCGGCTCCGGGGAATGTCTGCACCAGGACTGGCTGTGTGATGGATGGAGCGACTGCGCAGACGCTGCAGACGAGCACCACTGCATTAACTCCACCTATCCTCCTTTCAGTGAGAACACGCTGCAGTTTGAACAGGACTTCCCGGCTATTTTGATTCCTTTCAATCCCTTCCTGAATAAATTATTCAGCCAGTTAAATCTATAAATCTATTGCACTAATAACCTCATGCATAATCATTTATCAAATTATATATTATAAAGTGGTCATGAACTGAGAAAACAAAATTCCCTTGATCTTTTGACATAAGAGTTCATTCTAAACTTTCTAAAAACAGCTTATACTGTATTCCAATTTTACTTTATGATGTAATAGTGTGGATAAGCATCGCCTCCTAAGAAGATCAACACCTGAATCTACATCACTGTTTAGCCCCGCCCATCGATTCCACATCACTGCCTGTTTAGCCACACCCACCAATTCTACAGCACAGTCTGTTTAGCCACACCCACCAATTCTACAGCACAGTCTGTTTAGCACCACCCTCCAATTCTACAGCACAGTCTGTTTAGCCACACCCACCAATTCTACAGCACAGTCTGTTTAGCACCACCCTCCAATTCTAAAGCGTTGTCTGTTTAGCCCCACCCACCGAGTCCATATCACTGCCTGTTTAGCCCCGCCCACTGACTCTACAGCTCTGTCTGTGTAGCCCCACCCACCAATCCTACAGCACTGTGTATTTAACCCTGCCCACCGATTCTACATTAGTGTCTGTTTAGTCCTGCCCACCAATTCCACATCAACCACCCACTGATTTCCCATCACTGCCAGTTTAGCCCCGCCCACCGATTATACAGCTCTCCTTATTTAGCCCCGCCCACTGACTCTACAGCACTGTTTAGCCCCACCAACTGATTCTACATCTCTCCCTACAGTGGTGTCTGTGTAGCCCCGCCCAGCAATTCTCACTTGTAGTGTTTGTGAGAGAGGTGAATATAGAAACCAAATGATAAAGATGCTCCGAAGACCACAAGACAATGTTCAGTGCCAAGCTGTGGAAAAACAGTGTTTGCATTGTCTTAGGAAAGAGTGAATGAACTTTATTTTTAATGAAGATCTAGACTGCGTTAGTAAGAACTCATTCCTCAGATTAGTTTACAAACAATTCATTATTCGGCATGGGCTTTTCAAAAAGATAGAAACTAAAAGATGCTGCTGTGTGACTGTATTGGATCTATTTTCCTTCCACAATCACTGTTGCTTTGTCTCTTCTTACAGATTGTTTGCATTTTCAGCCTAAATCACAGCAGTGTCCATTTGTATTGAATGTACTCTAACTGTTGAGCATTTACAACCAATTCAGACCGTTCTGACGAGGGGGTCAAAAACAGGACAATAATAGCCTGTTTCTTCTAAATTATTATGTCTGATCAAATATTATGTAATGGCATGTTTTTTTTTTACACATTCCATACAGTGAGGAACAACATAAAGGCTAAGCAGTGTGTGCAGTATTTGTTGACTCTTTGTAAATCTACAGTATCTGCTGAAATCTCAGGCTCAAAAGTAGCTTTTTAGTTGTGTTTTCTTTATTAGTCACAAGTGCATTTCACATTCTAATTTTTATCTTTTTTTTTCTTCTCAGCTTCATCTTGTGAACCCATCCAGGTTGAAATGTGCAGAGGTCTGAGCTATAATCTCACGTCCTTTCCAAACATCTGGCTGTCTATTTCTGACCAGAGAGAAGCTGCTTCTATTCTGCACAAGTACAGGGTGAGAATGAGAGCAGAGACTCTGAGCGACTCGTCCGAACCCGTCTGACATCTGTGTGATGTGACCGCAGGTGCTGATGGAGTTTGGCTGTTTCGAGTCCTTCCGTCGGCTGGTGTGCGGGCTGTTTGTTCCTCACTGCAGCGCTCAGAGTGGAGTCCTGCAGCCGTGTCAGTCCGTCTGCTCCAGCGCTGAGCAGCAGTGCAGTCAAACCCTGACCCTGCTCAGTCTGACCTGGCCCTTCAGCTGCCACCTGCTGCCCGCCTCACACGACCCCACCGACTGCTCCCTGCCATAGACATGGACTAACAAGTCTTGTTCATTTTATTTTTTACTCTTCAACCAAAAAAAACAAAAGCACTTTGTAATCATAATCTGAGTCGTCTCTGTGGGATTAAAAGATTTATAAAGTGTGGAGAGTGTCCTAAAAAGTGTTGACAGATTACCGCTGCTTAAGATACTGTGAGATTTCATTCAAATAAACAGTTATCTAGTGTGTGTTTCAGTTTGTGTCTCTGCTCATCTCGTCTTCATTTCCTGTCATCTTTCTGTAGTAGCACACATTTTTGCATCATGGCAAATGGTGGGATTGTTATAGGAAAGTGTATGGCCCAGATCAAGCCTGTGATTGATTGACTGATTTGATTGACTTTTAAAGGACATTTAGACATCGACTTTCAATTCCGTGTTCTTAGTTGAAAATATTACCACATTTAACGTCTGAAGTAAAACATGGAGGTTCATCAGTAAAACTGGAAAATTGAATCTACAACCGCTGGAGGGAATAAGGTAAGAAGTTATATGGCATTTGATGATGCAATTATATCACATTAACATTTTTAAGTATCTTTTGATTTTGTCCAAAATCACTTAACTTTAAAGTGAAGTTTTATTTGTTAACATTAGTTAATAACTACATTAAACTAACAATTAAAAATACTTCTAATGCAATTATTATTCTTAGTTAATATTAATTCCGACATTTACTAGTACATTATTAAGTTCAGAAGTGTAGTAAATGTAGTTAACAGACTTGAGCTAACTATGAACTAACTATGAACAGCTGTATTATTATTACCTAACATTAAAATAGATTAATAAACATTGTAACAAATGCACTGCTCAGTTTTATTGTAAGTTAATGTAATCTTATTGTAAAGTGTTTCCATCAGGTGTTGTTCTGTTCCTGAGTGAGTCTCTGTATGTGGGACACATGGACAGAGGCCGTTACTGATAGTGAGATGTGTGTTTGAAAGCGGGGTGATTGACCGCAGGGACAGATGTGTGTGTGTGTGTGTGTGTGTGTGTGTGTCAGACGTGCTCACACTAACATTACCTCTCATCACTTCACAGCTCATCGCCAACACTCACTAACCTCCACTAACTTCCAGCCTCAACAGAAACTAGAAGAACCGTCTTTCAGTCGTCCTCACTGAAGTCAGCGAGTGGAGAAGAACTGCAGAACTCAGGTGAAGAGTTGTGATATCTGTGCTAGGAGCAGTTTGTAGACTGAATATGATCCTGCTGTGAAGAAAAGGACTTTTAAGACACTAGCAGTTAAGGAAATGTTGTTCTTCATTCATATGCGACCCTGGAGCACAAAACCAGTCATAAGGGTCAATTTCTCTCCATTGATGTCTGGTTTGTTCGGAGGACAATATCTGTCTGAGATACAACTATTAGAAAATCTGGAATCTGAGGGAGCAAAACAATCTAAATATTGAGAAAATCATCTTTAAAGTTGTTCAGATGAAGTTCTTAGCAATGCATATTACTAATCAAAGTTTTGATATATTTACGGTAGAAATTTTACTAAATATTTTAATGGAACATGATCTTTACTTAATATCCTAATGATTTTTGTCATGAAAGAGAAATGTATAATTGTGACTCATAAAATGTATTGTTGTCTATTTCTACAAATATACGTCTGTGACACTGATGACTGCTTCTGTGCTGCTGGGACACATGTTATTATGTAACTGGTTCATGATTTCAATGAAAGACACGTCTCTTTCACAACTCTAAATCAGGTCATCATGTGTACGGGTAAATGTGCTAAATGCACCGCAGACCTTCTCTTCCCGCTCGGTCTCTTAGCCGTGGTCGGGAACATCCTGCTGTTTTTTCCCAACGGTGAGGTGTGGAGGACCGAGGAGATCACAGAGAAGATCTGGTTCTTCCCCGGGGTGATCGGAGCAGGACTGCTGGTGAGTGTGTGAAGGACAGACGAGTGAGTGAGTGAGAAGGTGTGTCCGCTGACTGTGTGTGTGTGTGTGTGTGTGTGTGTGTGTGTGTGTGTGGTTCCTGCAGGCGTTTCTGCCGGCGTCCATCATGAGGGCCGCAGGACGGGAGGGCAGCTGCTGCGCAAACAGATGCGGGGTGAGGAACTCACTTCATCTCAACAGATAACACATGCACTTTATATGTGTGTCATCTTTGTTAAAAAGCTTCTTCTATGGTGCTCTTTTCAAACTTCACTTGCAGTAAATGAGTGTCAGATTGTTCAAGCACACTTTGCAGTAATGATGGGCAGCACTACTGCTCTACTGGTGCATGCAAAAGATAACATGCAGTCAGCCATTTAACTAATTACAAACACATATCATTAACAAATTAATGCGTGACATATTGATTATAGTTGGACTGAGCTGCAGAGACACAGCGATGCAGGAAAGATATGTTTGCTGTAAGAATTCCTTTATACAGCACTAGACAAGAGTCTTATTATTTAGATTCTACATTCTACAATTGAACAGTCAGAGAATAGAAACATGTTTTAATTTTATTATTATAGCATAACGTGTGTGTGTGTGTGTGTGTGTGTGCTGCAGATGATGCTGTCCATGCTGATGTCTGTGTTGGGTGTTGCTGGAGCTCTGTACTGTATGATCATCTCTGCCGTCGGTCTGCAGGATGGCCCTCTGTGTGACACAGGAGACGGGATCTTCATCTATCCCTTCTTCAACAGCACTACAGAGTAACAGCACTCACATTTACCTGTTTGTTTGTACACTATACAGTGTGTATAATGTGCATCTGTGAGGATGCAGGGGAAACAAAATCTCATTCTCAGAAACGCACAAAACTCTCTGGCAGAACTTGATTGTGAAAACCCTAAACTGTGTGGTTTGCTTATAGCATGTTAGAACATACTCAGTTTTCACCTCATTTTGATACTGACACTTTAACATCTGTGCTCTCCTCCGTTCAGAGAGAGTTATCTGTCTAACCAGACGTCGTGGACGGTGTGTGTGCGGCCGCAGAATGTGGTCATGTGGAACGTGGTCCTGTTTTCCATTCTCTTGAGCATCGGGACTCTGGAGGCTGTGCTTCTGCTGGCACAGATAGTGAACGGACTGATCGGGTGTCTCTGTGGGACCTGCATGAACGAGAACCAGGTATGCTTGCTCTCCATGTTTAACGTTTATTTTAAGCATCAAAACAGCAAACTATTGCTTTCAAAAGTGTGTTATCCCAGCATCACAAAAGATGTGTTATTGCTTTGGCTTCAGCAGACACGGATGGAATGAAACCCAAGAGCACACTCCAGCATGTGGGACCTGTGCAGAGATATATATGAACACAATGACATCCACACAGATCTGCAGAAACACGCGTGTGAAACACACTGAGTTTTCATAACACACATATGATGAATATCATGTCTAGTTTTTGTGAATCATGCTCTTGTCTTCTGTAAATGAAGCCTTTGACAGGTAATGAATCTATAGAAGGTCAAATCATCTCATGGCAATTCGTAGGTGATTTTACATTTTAGTGAATATTAGCAATATTTCAGACACATGATGTTTAAATAACCCTGTAAAATTCAACCATTAAATATAATAAACTTATTTTCCATGTTTTGTAAAGCTGCTTACATGTATCTGTTTTGTTAAAGTATGTAAAGCGGAGTCAAACATCCACTAGTGTAAAACCTACACTGTAAAAAAAGCATTACCAGTAAAGTACTGTTAATTTACAGCCCTCAACCATTAATTTACAACTCTTATTATTTTTACAGTGTTTTACCGTAATTCTACCATGGAAATTAACTCCACTCCCACTGCTTCAAACAGTTCGAGTTTAAAAGCTAGCATTCCTACGATGTTAGTACTATGAACTTATTTCATTTGAGTCCACTGAGAAAAAATATATCTTAATATAAAAATGCAAACACTTAACGTGTAGTAGTAAAGTAACTAAATACATGACTTTTACTCAAATCACTGCAACTCATTGTCAGCTATAGCCATACATGCCAACCCTCACGATTTTTCCAGGAGACTCCCGAATTTCAAAGCCCCTCCCGAAAATCTCCCGGGCTGACCTTTCTCCTGAATTTCTCTCGATTTCCATCAGGACAACAATATTGCTACACCATCCGTCACTGGGTGCTGTTTCAGACCGAACAATAGGGACTTAGCAACAGCCTCTGGTGGAACGGCAATGCCGTTATATTGCGCATGCGCGAATTTAACTGCTACTTAACTGTGACGTTCTACTTTAACGGTCTACTACGGGAGAACAGCTGATTTGCCAGAGTCGCTTCAACGTGAGAGATTAGGTAAATAAATGTTATGGCATATGACACTGTAATTTGCATCAGTTTATGATTGTCTGATCACAAACGATCTCATTGGGAATCCAGAGAACATCTGATCTAACGTTATATAGGTAATAAAAAAATATTTTATTTTACCATGATAGGTAAAAAAAAATGTAAAAAAAAATGATAGCCTGAATGCACTAAGTCGCTTTGGATAAAAGCGTCTGCTAAATACATAAAAAAATAAAAAATAAAATCTACCAGAATTGGTAGGTCACATTTTCTGACACGAAATTTATTTAAACATTCGTCTTCCTCCATGTAATCAAGGTTAAAAGTCAAGTATTGCTTACATGGTAAATCTAGGTTTTTATACTTATTTACATCATACAATATTAAAAACTCCTCTTCTGACAAAAGATTGTCATTTAATGCCAAAAGCAATCCTTCTCTTGCTTTTTTAAATCACATTTTTTTGTATCTCAATTTAATTGAAATGAATTAATGCCGTGTTGCGCTGTCCTGTTTACCGGTGCTTAGTGATTTTTACGTTCTTGGCTATGGCGGTGTGACAGCAAACTTCCGGTCGCTGTAGCCGTTCCATTCGCAGCTGTTGCTTAAAGTCCATAATAATAAAGGTTACACCTCGAAGTCAAGCGCGGCAAATTCAGAACAGAAAAAGAAGAAGAAGAAGGGGAAAAGGAAGAAAGAAGAGACATGGCGAATAAAAAGAAAAAAATATGCCTGAAAATTCCTAACTAAATGGACTGGGTTGGGTTGGGTTTGCATAAATGGGGTTGGGTTGTGTACATAATATGTATGTATAAATTATGTACAGATAAATGAATTATATTCTTCTTTACGTTTGTTTGTGTGTGTGATTATATATGAAAAAATATTTAAAACTCAAACTGTCATTAAAAACATATGTTCTGGTTATCACATTACTGTTCAATCTTATAAAATTTAAGGAACAAACAAAAAAAAGTGTAATTCACACATATTTCCTCACCAAATTAATACTTGATTACTGTAGCAACACTTTAAATCAGTCTACACTGTTAAAAATCGCTGTAAAAAAACGGCCAAATTTCAACAGTAACATACTGTTTTTCATTAAAACAGTGTATTCTGGGTAATATTCATCAATTCGAGAAGGTACACTGTTAAAAATCGCTGTAAAAAAACGGCCAAATTTCGACAGTAAAATACTGTTTTTCATTTAAACAGTGCATTCTGGGTAATATTAATCGTTTTCGAGAAGTAGCCTGCTGCTATATATCGTAAAATAACAAAGTTCAAATTCGACACTCAGCGGCTGTGTTTCAAATCACACCCTACACCCTCATTCACTATTCCCTACATGAGTTTACTAATATAGTCCACCTGACAGAGAGAATGAACACTAATGAGTGAATTCAGACAATGATCAACAGCTGCTGTTAATGAGTAGAATCACTGAAGAAAAAAAAAACATAACAAGACAAACACATGAAATACAACTGACTTCAGCCACAGCCTTAGATGAAATCAACTGAAGATTTAAACAATAAACAAACAGCTTTACCAGCGTCACTCATTAATAACCAGACTGACTTTATTTCTGTCAGATCAGAGATCAGAGATCAAAAAATCTTATTGAGAATTACAGAGATTTAGATGATAATGTTACTGTTTCGTCTGACGTCACCATTGTGGAGATCAGTGTTTGCTTTAGTTGGGCTCCTGACCCTTGACTTTTGTACTTCAACTTTTGTTTCATTGTTATATTTGTATCTTTATGATACATCTGTTACAGCAATATTAATCTTCATGGTCAAGTGACTATGACGGTTTCTGTCAAGCATGATCTACTAGACTGACTTATTGCTATAATAGTCAATTCATAATTTGGTGTTGAAATATATGAGTGAATAACACTTTTCTTTTGTTTGTTTTTTACATTTTATAAGATTGAACGGTAATGTGATTATCTGGATATGGATTTAATGAAATTTTGAGCTTTAAATATTTTGGGCAGCAGTCCTCACAACACTGAAAGAGAGACATCAACAATCAGCATATTAATCTCAACAATGGTGACAATCAAAAGGTTCATGATGCAATGCATGCTGGGTACCATCATCATCATCATCACCTTTATTTATATAGTGCTTTAAACAAAATACATTGCGCCAAAGCACTGAACAACACTCACTTGGAAAACAGTGTCTCAACAATGCAAAACGATAGCCAAAGGCAGTTCACCACCGAATCTAGTCATGCCATCTCTGTTCAGCCGAAATAGTGTCTGTTTTAATCTGCAATCAAGTCAACGACATCGCTGCAGATGAAGTGACCCCAACCAAGCAAGCCAGAGGCGACAGCGGCAAGGAACCGAATCCATCGGTGACAGAATGGAGAAAAAAACCCTGGGAGAAACCAGGCTCAGTTGGGGGGCCAGCTCTCCTCTGACCAGACGAAACCAGTAGTTCAATTCCAGGCTGCAGCAAAGTCAGATTGTGCAGAAGAATCATCTGTTTCCTGTGGTCCTGTCCCGGTGGTCCTCCGAGACAAGGCCCCCACAGGGCATCTGCATCTGGGGCTCCAGTTGTCCCGGTCTCCGCCGTCCCTCAGGGATGTAGAGGTCCTTTCTACCAGCACAGGATAAAACTCATCCATGACTCCCAGCATGCATTGGGGCATGAATAAATTATGCCCTTGAATTATTCACTTATTTTCTTGAATTCTTATGTGCTTATAATTTTGCATTTGTTTTAAGTTTTAGTAGCATGTGTTGTGATGTTCAGAACTGATCTGTTCATTTATTTTGTGGATTGTCACCATTGTTGTGATTCATACGCTGATTCTTGATGTTTCTGTCTAAATTTCAGCAAAGGTTTTTTTTTTATTATGAGTGAAATTTTCTTAACAGTCTTTTATAACTTATGGCTCAGCAGTGTTCCTTCTCATGCTGTAGTATCAATATTCAATAAGAGAAGAGACACAGGATTAGTTTAGAAATAATAGTTTTTGTTCTTGTCAATATATAAACAACAATATCAGATTTTTTTTTCTTCTGTGTACTTTTGTTTTGCTATAACAAGATCCAAAGACGCATTGTTAAAGCATGTTAAAAAAAAACTTAGTTGTTGAAAAGTCATGTTCAAGAGCCCAACTAAAGTAAACACTGATCTCCATCATGGTAGTGAAAAAAACACCTAAACCTATTTAACTCTCCATAAGTTCTTCTGTAGACATCTGACAGAAATAAAGTCAGTCTGGTTAGTAATGTGAATCTGGTGAAGCTGTTTTAGTAGTTGTTTAATCAGATCTTGAGAGATTTGATGTATTCTTTTATTCAGTTGATTTCATCTAAGGCTGTGGCTGAAGTCATTTGTAGTTCTTGTGTTTCTCTTTCCTTCAGTGATTCTGCAGGTGTTTATCACTAATGCTCAATCATCAATTAATCACCGAATTATCTCATTAACTTCACTGATTCAGTGTTACTCTAACACTCTGTAGTGTGCACACATTATAAGTGTTCATTTAAAACTGAGGATTTTCTTGTGGGGTTTAAAGGGTTAAAGATTTAAGATGAAGAAAAAACAGCATGAAACATAATTTAACAGTAATAAACTGTAATTAATTTACAGGAAACAAACTGTAGAAAAACAGTTATTTACTGGCGCCCCTGCTGCCAGTAAAAAACTGTTTTTCAACTGTTTCTTGCCGTAAATTAATGGTTGCCAGCAAAAAAAGTGTTTTTCTACAGTTTGTTGCCGTTAAGTCAAGGAAAAACAGTAATATACTGTAAAATGTAAACGTCAGATTTACCAAATGAAAAAAAAGTTAATTTAACTAAAATATTTGTGAACATCCATAGAAAAAAAACTAGGCAAAGTCATACACTGATAATGAGAGTAAATACTGAACTTGGCTGTATTAATGTGTGTTTGCACAAGAGAAATCGTTTAATGTAGTTTTGTTGTTCACCATTGTGCTGGAGAGTAGAGCCGGTGCTTCAGTCAATGATGAGCCACAAATTCAGATTTTTTGCTGCTTTATATAAAGACAGTAAATGTGGAGTCGCTGATACAGTGGTGATCTCTGTGTTAAGTACTTCAGCACATACATGTGTAATACAGCTGACAATGAGCTGCAGTGATTTGATTAAAAGTCATGTATTTAGTTACTTTATTACTGCACATTAAGTGTTTGCATCGTTATATTAAGAAATATTCCTTCTCAGTGGACTCAAATGAAATAAGTTCATAGTACTAACATCGTAGGAATGCTAGTTTTAAAAACTCGAACTGTTTGAAGCAGTGGGAGTGGAGTTAATTTCTATGGTAGAATTTACGGTAAAATACTGTTAAAAAATAAAAGTGGTAAATTAATGGTTAAGAGCTGTAAATTAACAGTACTTTACTGGCGCCCCTGCTGCCAGAAAATTACTGTTATTTAACGGCAATTTTTTTTACAGTGTAGCCTGCTGCTATATATATGGTACATTAACAACGTTCAAAGTCGACACTCAGCGGCTGTGTTTCAAATCACACCCTACACCCTCATTCACTATTCCCTACATGAGTTTACTAATATAGTCCACCTGACAGAGAGAATGAACACTAATGAGTGAATTCAGACACTGATCAACAGCTGCTGTTAATGAGTAGAATCACTGAAGAAACAAGACAAACACAAGAAATACAACTGACTTCAGCCACAGCTTTATATGAAATCAACTGAAGATTTACCAACTTCACTCATTACTAACCAGACTGACTTTATTTCTATCAGATCAGAGATCAGAGATCCAAAGATCTTACTGAGAATTACAGAGATTTAGATGATAATGTTACGGTTTCGTTTGATGTTACCATTGTGGAGATCAGTGTTTACTTTAGTTGGTCTCCTGACCCTTGACTTTTACACTTTACATGTTGTTTCATTGCTGTATTTATATCTTTATGATGCATCTGTTACAGCAGTATTAATTTTGATAGTCAAGTGATTATGGCTGTTTCTAACAGGCATGATCTACTAGACTGATTTAATGTGTTGGTATAGAAATCAAATTTTAGTTTGGTGTTGAAATATTTGAGTGAATGACACAATTTTTTTTTTTTTGTTTCTTAAATTTTGTAAGATTGAAAAGTAGTGTGATAACCAGTATTTATGGATTTAACGACTAGTTTTAGTTAAAAAATATTTCAGGCAGCAGGTCCTCACAACACTCAAAGAGAGAAATCAACAATCAGCATATGAATCTCAACAATGGTGACAATCAAAAGGTTCATGATGCAATGCATGCTGGGTACCAGCACAGGATAAAACTCATCCATGACTCCCAGCATGCATTGCGGCATGAATAAATTATGCCCCTGAATTGTTCACTTATTTTCTTGAATTCTTATGTGCTTATTGCATTTGCATTGCATTTGTTTTAAGTTTTAGTAGCATGTGTTGTGATGTTCAGAACTGATCTGTTCATTTATTTTGTGGATTGTCACCATTCTTATGATTCATACGCTGATTCTTGATGTTTCTGTCTAAATTTCTGCAAAGGTTTTTTTTTTATGAGTGAAATCTTCTTAACAGTCTTTCATAAGTTATGGCTCAGCAGTGTTTCTTCTTATGCTGTAGTATCAATATTCAATAAGAGAAGAGACACGGGATTAGATCAGAAATAATAGCATTTGTTCTTGTCAATCTATAAACATCAATATCAGATTTTTTTTTTCTTCTGTGGACATTTGTTTTGCTATAACATGCTCCAAAGGCACATTGTTACAGCATGTAAAAAAAACCAAAAAAAAACTTAGTTGTTGAAAAGTCACGTTCAAGAGCCCAACTAAAGTAAACACTGATCTCCATCATGGTAGTGAAAAAAACACCTAAACCTATTTAACTCTCAATAAGATCTTCTGTAGACATCTGACAGAAATAAAGTCAGTCTGGTTAGCAATGTGAATCTGGTGAAGCTGTTTTAATAGTTGTTTAATCAGATCTTGAGAGATTTGATGTATTCTTTTATTCAGTTGATTTCATCTAAGGCTGTGGCTGAAGTCATTTGTAGTTCTTGTGTTTCTCTTTCCTTCAGTGATTCTGCAGGTGTTTATCACTAATGCTCAATCATCAATTAATCACCGAATTATCTCATTAACTTCACTGATTCAGTGTTACTCTAACACTCTGTAGTGTGCACACATTATAAGTGTTCATTTAAAACTGAGGATTTTCTTGTGGGGTTTAAAGGGTTAAAGATTTAAGATGAAGAAAAAACAGCACGAAACATAATTTAACAGTAATAAACTGTAATTAATTTACAGGAAACAAACTGTTGAAAAACCTGCTGCCAGTAAATAACTGTTTTTCTACTGTTTATTGCCGTAAATTAATGGTTGCCAGCAAAAAAAGTGTTTTTCTACAGTTTGTTGCCGTTAAGTCAAGGAAAAACAGTAATATACTGTAAAATGTAAATGTCAGATTTACCAAATGAAAAAAAAAATAATTTAACTAAAATATTTGTGAACATACATATAAAAACATTTATGCAAAGTCATACACTGATAATGAGTAAATACTGAACTCAACTGTATTAATGTGTGTTTGCTCAAGAGAGATCTGTTAGTTTAATGTAGTTTTTTTGTTCACCATTGTGCTGGAGAGTAGAGCCTGTGCTTCAGTCAATGATGAGCCACAAATTCTGATCTTTTACTGCTTTATATAAAGGCAGTAAATGTGAGTCGCTGTACTTCAGCACATACATGTGTGCTATAGCTGACAATGAGCTGCAGTGATTTGAGTAAAAGTCATGTATTTAGTTACTTTATTACTGCACATTAAGTGTTTGCATTGTTATATTAAGAAATATTCCTTCTCAGTGGACTCAAATGAAATAAGTTCATAGTACTAACATCGTAGGAATGCTAGTTTTAAAAACTCGAACTATTTGAAGCAGTGGGAGTGGAGTTAATTTCCATGGTAGAATTTACGGTAAAATACTGTTAAAAAATAAGAGTTGTAAATAAATGGTTAAGAGCTGTAAATTAACAGTACTTTACTGGCACCCCTGCTGGCAGAAAATTACTGTTATTTAACGGCAATTTTTTTTTACAGTGTGGATCATGCCTGACAAAAACAGCCAAAATCGCTGTAAAAAAACGGCCAAATTTTGACAGTAACATACTGTTTTTCATTAAAACGGTGCATTCTGGGTAATAGTCATCATTTTCGAGAAGGTAGCCTGCTGCTATATATCGGAAATTAACAACGTTCAAAGTCGACACTCAGCGGCTGTGTTTCAAATCACACCCTACACCCTCATTCACTATTCCCTACATGAGTTTACTAATATAGTCCACCTGACAGAGAGAATGGAAACTAATGAGTGAATTGAACTACATGAACTACAACTGACTTCAGCCACAGCTTTAGATGAAATCAACTGAAGATTTACCAACTTCACTCATTGCTAACCAGACTGACTTTATTTCTATCAGATCAGAGATCAAAAGATCTTAATGAGAATTACAGAGATTTAGATGATAATGTTACTGTTTCATTTGACGTTACCATTGTGGAGATCAGTGTTTCCTTTAGTTGGGCTACTGACCCTTGACTTTTGTACTTTACATTTTGTTTCATTGCTGTATTTGTATCTTTATGATACATGTGTTACAACAGTATTAATTTTGCTAGTCAACTGATTATGGCTGTTTCTGTCTGGCATAATCTGCTAGACTGACTTAAAGTGTTGCTACAGTAATCAGATATTCATTTGGTGTTGAAATATGTGAAAAACTGACACAATTTTTTACATGAATGTAATAACCAGAATTTATGGATTTAACGACAGTTTTGGTTAAGAAATATTTCGGGCAGCAGTCCCCACAACACTCAAAGAGAGACATCAACAATCAGCATATGAATCTCAACAATGGTGACAATCAAAAGATTCATGATGCAATGCATGCTGGGTACCAGCGCAGGATAAAACTCATCCATGACTCCCAGCATGCATTGCGGCATGACTAAATTATGCCCCTGAATTGTTCACTTATTTTCTTGAATTCTTATGTGCTTATAATTTTGCATTTGTCTTAAGTTTTAGTAGCATGTGTTGTGATGTTCAGAACTGATCTGTTTATTTATTTTGTGGATTGTCACCATTGTTGTGATTCATACGCTGATTCTTGATGTTTCTGTCTAAATTTCAGCAAAGTTTATTTTTTTTTTATTATGAGTGAAATTTTCTTAACAGTCTTTCATAACTTACGGCTCAGCAGTGTTCCTTCTTATGCTGTAGTATCAATATTCAATAAGAGAAGAGACACAGGATTAGTTTAGAAATAATAGTTTTTGTTCTTGCCAATCTTTAAACAACAATACCAGATTTTTGTGTTCTGTGGACTTCTATTTTGCTATAACAAGTTCCAAAGATGCATTGTTACAGCATGTAAAAAAAAACAAAAAAAACAAAGCACTTAATTGTTGAAAAGTCACGTTCAAGAGCCCAACTAAAGTAAACACTGATCTCCATCATGGTAGAAAACACCATTAAAAACACCTAAAGCTATTTAACTCTCCATAAGATCTTCTGTAGACATATGACAGAAATAAAGTCAGTCTGGTTAGTAATGTGAATCTGGTGAAGCTGTTTTAGGAGTTGTTTAATCGGATCTTGAGAGATTTGATGAGTTCTTTTATTCAGTTGATTTCATCTAAGGCTGTGGCTGAAGTCATTTGTAGTTCTTGTGTTTCTCTTTCATTCAGTGATTCTGCAGGTGTTTATCACTAATGCTCAATCATCAATTAATCACATAATTATCTTATTAACTTCACTGATTCAGTGTTACACTGTAAAAAAATTTGCCGTTAAATAACAGTAATTTTCTGGCAGCAGGGGTGCCAGTAAAGTACTGTTAATTTACAGCTCTTAACCATTAATTTACCACTCTTATTTTTTAACAGTATTTTTTAACAGATAAGGGTTGACTTGTCAGTGTTGTTCTTTAATTGATCTCATCTTTATTGTGGCCAAAACACCAAGAGAACATGTGGTTAGATGATGCTGGTTTGCAGATGATTGATTTATCATGATAAATGTGGTCTGGATACCTGTTTTCACCCAAGCTAATGTGTGGTGTTAGTTAAGTATTATTTATTAAAGTGACTCAATGGGTCAACAGCCTGACGCCCAGCTGAATTTAAAGCAGATAATATCAAGGATAAAAAAATTAATAAATAAAAAACAATTTCTTTGTCACAGATCAAGGCTGCATCTCATTTCTAGTCTTACTTGATCTTAGTGCTGCATTCGACACCATAGATCATGACATACTCATAGATCGATTACAAAACTATACAGGTATTCAAGGGCAGGCTCTAAGATGGTTTAGATCCTACCTGTCCGATCGCTACCATTTTGTTTACTTAAATGGGGTGTCATCTCATTTATCATCAGTAAAATATGGAGTGCCACAAGGATCCGTCCTAGGTCCCCTTCTATTTTCAATATACATGTTGCCCCTTGGTAATATTATTAGAAAATGCGGAATTAGCTTCCACTGTTATGCTGATGATACTCAGCTATATATCTCAACGAGACCAGATGAAACTTCTCAATTATCTAAGCTAACAGAGTGTGTTAAAAAGGTTTCTTGCGCGTTGCTGTCTTTCCTTTCATATAACGCAATGATTTCAGATTAAAAACATTTTTCTTACATGTTTACCTCTTTTATTCATCTGACTCCAAAAATGAAAAGGGTTAGAAGAGATGTTTGATATATATTACATTTAAGTGTATGTTTGACAATCCTGTTTTACTTTCACAATTATTTTACTCGTTCATTAGGAATCTATGTCGCTCAGGGTGCACCACGACGGCAGTTCTTTTGCGTGTGCCCCACGATCACAAACTCGCCAGTTCTCAACAGCAGTCAGTGTTTATGACTAATACTATTTAATAGGTTACCCATACTTACCATATTTTAAATAGTATTTCAGTTTAGTCCCCCTCAGCTACCCATGTACAACTTGATTAAAGCTCCAACAATAATCAGCGGTTTATGCTAGCACTACCTGTCTAGCCCCCAACAATTATATAACGCTGTACAACTTAATTAAAGCTGAGACAATAACCAGCGGTTATGACCAGTACTTTTACTAGCCCCCCATAGTTAATGCAACTGAGTACAACTTAACTAAAGTCAAGTGGTTTAGCCAGAAATCTAAAACCTCACCTGATGTGCCCTATGCTCCATCTAGTCTGAGTTTTAGTATGCACTTAACCCTGGACGCAGATTTGCGGAAACATAGCCTTCACTTAATCTACTTGAGAAAATAATTTCAGGACAACCAGAATAAAATCAAACATAACAATTTATTAATCAGGTAATCAAAGTAATAATTCAAAATCCAATTCAAACAATATAAAAACACTAATCAATCACAAATAAACATTCAATAATATCAAGATGAGAGAATGCAAAAGTTACCTGATAATTGATAAAATGGCATTTATTGCAGGGGTTTAGCATATTACCTTTTGAGGATTAGTTTCTTGGTTTCTATGGGAGACTGTATTTACATACAGGAGGTAATTTGTGTGAAAAACCTGGGAGTAGTCGGTTTATAATATTTGCAGTTACCTGTTCTATTGTTAAGTGAAAGTGACGTGACATTCAGCCAAGTATGGTGACCCATACTCAGAATTTGTGCTCTGCATTTAACCCATCCGAAGTGCACACACACAGAGCAGTGAACACACACACACACACACACACACACACACACACTGTGAACACACTACCGGAGCAGTGGGCAGCCATTTATGCTGCGGTGCCCGGGGAGCAGTTGGGGGTTCGATGACTTGCTCAAGGGCACCTAAGTCATGGTATTGAGGGTGGAGAGAGAACTGTACATGCACTCCCACCCACAATTCCTGCTGGCCTGGGACTCGAACTCACAACCTTTCGATTCACAACCGACTCTCTAACCATTAGGCCACGACTTCCCCATTAAGAGAATGAGACCCCTTTTACCAGACCTTTTGTAAAACATGACACATGCTTTACTGCATTGTTAATAAGAAAGGTAGTTTCAGTGTTTCCTGTTAGGAGAGAGTGGGCAAAAGGAGTGAAATGATTATGCATATGGTGTGGGCCATTTGTCTGTCCCTCTCAGTTGGGTGCGTTGCTTTAGACTTGCGAGACAGGATCTAGGTGTTGGTTCTCATAAAAAAGTTCCTTGCTGTGATCTTTTATCTGATCCAGTCAAAATGGCATCAGTAACCTTACAGTTAAATCTCCCTTTGGCCCCGTGGGCTATTCAGAGTTTCCTGCGGGGACACAACTGTTTGACTTTGGCTGGATGCTTTCTGTCAGACTTTCTGTAGTGTTGGTACCTGTAATGGGCTAAGGACCATAGCCATGTTGGTTGATGTCTTTAGAGCTCTGATGAGATATCTGAAATAACAGCATTGAAACCGTGTAAAAGTGAAGATGAGGGCACTGCCGACGGCACATCCCCAAAGTATCCAGTCCCACCACGTGTAGACACTCAGGGCTGAACGGGTAGAAGAGCTGGACAGGATGTTTGCAGTCTTTTGAGCCAGGTTCGTCTCTACCTGTGCTTGTGAGAGATGATATTCAGTCTGTGTGATGATTCTTTGCACCAAGTCCATCGTGTCAACTAGGGCCTGTGTTCCTTGTTCACAGAAGGTGTCATCCCACCATGGGGAAATTTCTGCATCCAGTGGCATCCTTCCAAGGATGTTAATCTGGCCCATTGAGAAGTCCTCAGTTGCTTCTAAACAAAACGAGTGTTTAGCAGGACAGGTCAGTCCTCCATATGTAAAAGAATTCATCTCACTGACGACACACCACTGTGTGTGAGATACCTGAATAGCATCAGAGTGACCATGCAATGATTGAACATTTACAAGTTTGCTGTCATTGGAGGAAAAAGGCTGTAACGTGTTACTTGTACAGACAACATAGTTATGGGTCTCATGACAACACTTGTGACTGGTAAACAAGGTCTCAATACCCTTTAAGGTCATGTATCCTCACTGTAAAACCCGACAAGTAAACTTAACTCAAACCGTTTGAGGAAACCGGTTGCCTTAAACCATTTAAGTTGAAAAAACTAACAGTTACGAGTACTCTGAACTTAATTCAGTTGAGTTCATTGAAAGAAGATATACATTGCAATTAAGTAATTAAGTGATTAACTAAGTGCTGATTGAGAATTAGTGATGAACAGCTGCTGTTAACAAACAGAATCACTGAAGAAAAGAGAAACACAAGAACTACTACAACTGACTTCAGACACAGACTTAGATGAAATCAACTGAAATAAAATACATGAAATCTCTCAAGATCTGATGAAACAACCCCACAAACAGCATCACCAGCTGCACTTATTAATAACCAGAATGACTTTATTTCTGTCAGACGTCTACAGAAGATCTTATTGAGAATGAACTAAGGTTTAGATGTTGATTTATTGTTTCATTTGAAGTAACCATGTTAGAGATCAGTGTTTGCTTTAGTTGGGCTCTTGACCCTTGACTTCTGTCTTAGTCTTTTCTCTGGTTGTTATAACCGTGTGTTTCTAAAACACATTTGTTATTACTCAAAAGCCCAGAAGAAATGCCATCAGGTGTTAACCTGTACCAAGGTGTAGGTTGTTATACTTCATATAGGTGATGATAATTATTCATTATTATTCACAAATATTGATCTGTACAGAGTCTAATCTCTGAGGAAATAAATGTGTAATTAGTAGAAGTGGATCTAATACAAGTGACCCTAAGAGTCTGTGATAATCAGTTAATATAAAAATGGCTTCATAAACATTTTGTACACATACATTTGTATTCCATCCCAGTAGTTGGTCAGACACAGACATCAATAATCAGAATATGAACCTCAACAATGGTGACAAAAAAACATGCTGCAATGCATGCTGGGTACTATTGTAGTACAAAACTCATCCATGGCTCCCAGCATGCTCTGCAGCCTTTTCTTTTTTTTTATGGTCACCATTGTTGAGGTTCATATTCTGATTATTGATGTCTGTGTGTGACTGTTTTACACCGTAAAAGACCACACTGTTTGGAAAGTCTTTGTATTAACTGATTATTACAGAACCACTGGCTCTTAGAATCACTTTTACTATAATCAATCAAATTACACAACACCGATTTCATCAGAGATTAGACTCCTAGCAGTTCAATAATTGATGATTATCATCACCAATATAAAGTATATCCACCTACACCTAGGCACAGGTGAACATCTGATGGCATTTCTTTTGGGCTTTTGAGTTACAACGAACATGTTTTAGAAACACACGGTTATAACAGCCAGAGAAAAGACTAAGACAGAAATCAAGGGTCAAGGGCCCAACTAAAGCAAACACTGATCTCTAACATGGTTACTTCAAATGAAACAATAAATCAACATCTAAACCTTAGTTCATTCTCAATAAGATCTTCTGTAGACGTCTGACAGAAATAAAGTCAGTCTGGTTATTAATTAGTGGAGCTGGTGATGCTGTTTGTGGGGTTGTTTAATCAGATCTTGAGAGATTTCATGTATTTTATTTCAGTTGATTTCATCTAAGGCTGTGTCTGAAGTCAGTTGTAGTAGTTCTTGTGTTTCTCTTTTCTTCAGTGATTCTGTTTGTTAACAGCAGCTGTTCATCACTAATTCTCAATCAGCACTTAGTTAATCACTTAATTACTTAATTGCAAAGTTTTAAAACTTACATGGTTTAAATCAAGGCAATCTATTTACTCAAACGGTTTGAGTTAAGTTTACTTGTCAGGTTTTACAGTGCTGTAAGGTGGTCCCATTTAATTACTTGGTCTTTCACTACCATGCCAATTGATCGAATAGTGGTAGAATTTGGATAAACTTGATCTGGGTGTATCAAGGATAAAGTGACAAAAAAATCCAAGGCATCCATTACATTAATTTCCAGTGTAAATCATAATAGTTGATAATAATTCAGAATATTTCACATTTTTCATTTTTTCTGATGAAAGCCACCTATGTAGATCTAGAATTTCAATCAAGTCACTTAAAACATGTCTAGGTGTTTTGTGAAGGCGAAGATCTAGGATTTCTTGCCTTGCAGTAAAAAATAAATCTTGAGCATATGATCTGCAGGCTAAGCCACGTTCGATGGTACGGGTCTGATTGAATAATGTATGGCTGATCTCAAGAAGCGCCTGCGCTTCAGATCTTACTGCTTTTATGACGTTTTCATTGCTATTGGTGAGATGTTGGAGCCCAGTGGCCATCTGGTCTGCCAACCATGTAGAGAACTGAGATTGTTGGTTTATTTTGTATGTGTTAGTTGCTGAATTGATTGAGCCAAATAAACCTGCTATATTGCCTAGTAGGTCTCGTTTTGATCGAGCAGGTGAGATTTGGACCGCAAGTCTGCCTTTGTAATCAGAGATTCAATCATCAATCATTGACTGTAGCCATGCATAGGTTTCATCATCATCATTACAGTGTTCTGTGTAAGCAGAGAGAACATTTAAAATATTGTAAGTTACATGGAGTCATTATTAAATTTACATCATGTATTAATGTCTTATTTACATTTCCTCTAATCAGTTCACCAGGAGCAATTGGGTGCAGTGATGGGCATTGTTTGGGCCTAGTGTAGCCACAAGTGGTTAAATTAAAACAATGATGGACAGTCCATGAACAGTTATGTGGGCTGGTGAAATAGTCCATGCTAAATTCAAATTTTCCCACACAATAAGTTCCTTCCTTTCGGTTGGTCCACACACAGGTTTTTGGTTTTTGCTCGTCTAGTGTAAGTGAGGTGAGGTTGTATTGCTTCTGTGAACCTTAGGTGTGTAGTATTGTGTGTTTCAGTGTGTGTGCATCTATATGTAAAAGGTTGCAAATTTCCTATAAAATAGCATAATTTTGGATCAATCCTATTGTTATATTTCTCATGTAGTGTGTTCATGATCCCTGGATCAGTTTTAAGTTGATACCAGGCAGTAATATTATGTGCAAATTTTTGTGCACATGTGTATCCTGAAATGCTTTCTGTCGGTGGGTGTGTTCTACCTGAGTTGAAACAAATTTTTGGGGTGCAATTTTGATCTGGTGCTAACCCGGGAGGCCATGTAACTCTTTTGGTACTACTGTAATTTCAGGTGTGGAAGGCCCCTTGGAATATTTCCACACCCACCTTCCGCATTTCAGGTTGTGTGTGAGTGAAACCCTTTGGCCCAGTCTGATGCACGTGGGCCTGCATATTTTCCTCTCGTCCGGTCTCCATGGGATTGCTGCAGTTAGCCTAGAAGATAGAAGAAAATTATTTGTCTTGTCTACCCTTGTATAGTTTGCACTGTGACATGTGATACCATCACAGTTTTCCTTTGAAATCTGTGGCAATGCAACGGTTGCAGGTTGCTTTGACCTCATATGGCCCATGCCATCGAGGTTTGAATGGGCCCGGTTTCACAAAGACCCGTATCATCACCATGTCACCCTCTGAGAATTTTACCTCAGAGTTTGGATTGAAATGTGTATCATCCATCAAGTCAGACTGCTGTTGTTTCAGAGCGGCTTGTGTATGTAACACAGTCGGCCTTGTAGCCGTTTCAAAATAGTCTGTTGAGTTGCAATCATGAGAGGTCCCAGATCTGCTGGAGTGATTTCTGGGTCTATTGGTAGTTTCATGACTCTTCCAGTCATGAGCTCGAACGGGCTGATGCCCGGGACTTTGATGGAGTCGCCCGCATCACTGTTAGTACCGTTGGTAATGCGTCGGTCCACCTGTTTTTGTATTGGATTATTTGTTTTGAGATGCTTTCTTTGATCGTGCGATTTAATCGTGCTACGATTCCTGAACTCTGTGGTCTGTAAGGAACGTGAAATCTCTGTTTGATATTAAGCATCTTGCACATAGATTGCATTATCTGGCCAGTGAAGTGGGTTCCCTGGTCAGATTCAACCAGGTTTGCGAACACTTATACCTCCTCTTGGCACTGGGCAGCGGACCAATAAAATCGAACTGCAAAAATTCCCAAGGTCTTTTGGGTGGTTCAGGTCGGCACAGCTTTGTTCGTCCTGGTTTCCCTTGGTTAATGGTAGCACATACAATACATGTGTCGCACCATCTTTGAATGTCTGATGTCATTTCTGGCCACCAGAAGTAATTTTGTATCAGCTGTTGTGTTTTGGGAGCTGACGCATGTGCAAAATCATGGTATAATTTTATCACTGGTTTTTGGAGGGCATCAGGGAAAACATACTTTCCATTTCTCTGAATTATTCCCTCAGTGACCTTGACTAATTGATCCTGCTGTAAAAGTGGTACAAGCTCTCCATCTGTGCTCCACAGTTCTTGTTGATATTGTTTTAAATCAATGAGAGTGGTTTGTACAGTACTTACTGCAGAAGTACTGCTAGTTTAGCTAGTTGGTCTGCTATGCTGTTGTTTTTCTCATGTTCATCTGGGTTTCGACTAATGTGTGCACGCACTTTAATGACCGAATGTTGACTCGCGCATTTTGATTGAATGCCAGATTGAGGTTATGATGTTAAAATGCTTTATTGGTGTTCCGGCTGATGTGAGAAATTTTCTCAGCTGCCATTGTTCCATAAAATCATGAACTACGCCAAATGAATAAAAACTATCAGTGTACACACACAACGGTTCGTGGTGGGACTTGATCGCTTCTAGCAATGCAATGAGTTCAGCCTCTTGTGCTGATGTATTTCTTGGTAATTTGATTAGCAATTGTTTGGCATTTGAATTGGGAGAGTGGATTGTCCACACTGCACATCCTGTGCGGAACTGACCGTCATGCCAATATCTGGAGCCATCAATGTACACCGGAGTCTGGTCTGGAAGTTTTTGGTCATGGACCAGGCTCTGTGTCTCTTGTTTGGTTTGACATGTGTGTGGTTGTCCCTCCACGTCTCCCAATAAGTGTGTTAGAATTCGGCTGTTAATCATTGTGATGTCACGGGCCTGTATATCTACTAGCCATCTTGCTAATCTCTGTGTTGATACACCTTTGATTCGTCCCTGTAACAACATTTGTACTGGCGTGTGCACTGTATGCACAACAACAGGCTGAAAACCTACAATAGGTTCTGTTGTTGTCAACATCCAATGAACCGCCAACACGTGCTGTGTGCATGGGTCGAATCCTTGTTTGACTGGTGATTTTTTCCTGCTGTAATATGTTATCGGTCTCAGTTTCCCCCCATGATCTTGAGCTAGAACGCCACTCGTTCGGGTATTCTCATTCGCATCAACTTGTAAGTGGAAAGCTTTCGAAGGGCTGGGCAAACCTAGGGCTGGCACGAAGCATAACTGTTTTTTTAAATTTGTAAAAGCTTTTTCGTGCTCCTCTGTCCATTCAAGAACGTCAGAGGGCTTTTGATTTACCTTTTAAGAGTGAGTACAATGGCTTAACGATGTTAGCGAAATCTGGAATGAAATCTCTTAAGTAATTTGCTGTTCCCAAAACCTTCTGTAACGCATTTAATGTGTGTGGGCAGGGGCAGTTCGGCAATGCATTTTCGTCTGTCATCTGTTAACGCTCGGTGGCTTGGCGTGATTGTATAGCCCAAGTACTGGACTTATGTTTGTGCAATTTGGGCTTTTTCTTTGTTCAATTTGAAGCCAGCCTTACCGAGTGTCAACAGCACTTCGTCAAACAATTGCAAATGATCATCAAATGATCCTTCAGTCGCAACGAGTATATCATCAACATAATGAATCACATTTCCTGTCCCTGTCAGCGGATTTAACGCATCTTCTAATGCTCTGTGAAAATTGCAGGGCTGTTATGCAGGCCTTGTGGCATTCTTTCCTGTGTATACCGAATTTGGTGAAGGACAATTTCCACTGATATTCGCGCCTGTCTTTGATGGACCAGAAACCGTTCTTTATGTCGAGCACAGTAAACCACGACGCATTAGTGGAAATCTGCAACAATAACATTGATGGATTTGCCACGATAGGTGTAGCCTTGGGCAAAACCTTGTTAAGACGTTGATAGTCAATGCAAAGGCGCCATTTACCATTCGATTTTGGCACAGGTAGACACGGGGAGTTTGTTGTTAAGCTACATCACCTAACTATTCCCCTAATTTCAAGTTGTTTCACAATCTCGTGCACAGCTGACTCTGCCTCTGGTTTGATGCGATATTGTTTTTGTGGAGGAGGGGGCTCCCCTTCAAGACACACAACATAATCTATCAGACTGCAGTCATGTTCATGTGTAGCCCAAATGTCGTTGTTTTTGTTTATCATTTGTTGAACGGGGTCTGTAGTGGATATGGACATGATGTTGGCTTTGTTTTTTGATAGGCTTTTCTTTACGGTTTTACTAGTTCTCAATTCAATCTGTTTTTCAAAACAATGAATCACAAAACCATGTTTCTGCATGATGTCCATTCCCAACACAGTCCCTTCACTATTATCTGGTAGATACCAGAATGGTTCCTCCAGGACTACAGCGCCTAAGTCGAGTTGAATTGGTTGAGTTTGGGTTGCCATCATTAATGTGTCGCCAATGCCTTTGATCTGAATTGTTTTGTTTGTTATGGGTAGTGGAATATTTGTACAGGAGCAAGAAGCACCAGAATCAATAAGTACGTTAGCTAACCGGCCTCCTAGATTAGCTCTTATTTTGATTCGGTTACCGCTATTGACTATACTCCCTACTGCAACGCAGGCCACGTATCCCTATTTTGAATTATGGTTTTCTGTATTTCCGCTCATGCTGCTAGTTTTACCATTTGGACTATTATTTCTCTTGCATTCAGCAATTAAATTTTCTAATTGTCTTAGTAGTTCTGTAACGCCATGAGATGGGTCCCGTTTACTCCATTCTTGCTGTCCTCTGAAATGTCTATCTCTTTTTCGGCAATTCTTAACAAGGTGATTATCCCTTTTGCAATAATGGCAAAGTTTGGTTTGAGATTTTTGATTGAATGATTTTGGGCTTCTCCCTTCTGTCAGCCACTGTGCGGATGCTACGGCACGGGGTTTTGATTTCCATCTATGTTCTATTCTGGATCCCCATTCGACTATTGCTCTAAATGTATTTTCGGATGGATCTACACCGTTTAATAAAGCTTTCTGTACCGGGATGCCGGCGTGATTCTTTAGAAGCTGTAATAGCGGCTCGTGATCACGGCTTGCATTTTCTAGGCCTGCATGTTCCTTGAAAGTTACCCATAAACGCTCAGCGTATGTCTCAAACGACTCGTTGCTTGCTTGTTTGATTTCTAATATTTTGCTCCAATCTGCTTGTGTTGGTCCCCTGAGGTCTAGCAGCGCCTGCTTTAATCTCTCAAATATATACTCGTCAGTTTCGTTATTGTTTCGCTTGATTACGTCTCCAGATTTCATTTGAGTGGTTAATTTAGCTCGGAGTTCTTCAGGAATGGTTAAGAGTGCGATTTGCCATACATGCTAGTTTCTAATTTATACACCGTGGCCTGTAACATCAGTGTGTCCCAATATGGTTGAAATGGTCCTTTTTTGGGCATCATTCCTACGATTTGTTTATGTTTTGAACATTCGTTGCATGTTAATGGGTGGCTAATTGTGGTTATATCAACGTTTGCATTAGTCATGGTTTTGAGTACAGCAACTCAGACTGATTTGGATGGTTTTTCGCTGAGTTTTGCTGGTTTTTATCCCTCCGTGTTTGACTCTCTAATGCGGTGACATCATCATCGTCACTATCGCTGTTCCTATCATAGTCAAAAGTTTCATCCAGTGCTGCTTGCTTAACTGCAGCCACTGGGAAGCCTGCATTATCTTTTGCATAGACTTGAACACTTTGTTGGCATCAGTGGAAGTGCATTAGCATGGTTTAAATCGTACTTATATGACCGCCATCAGTTCGTAGCAGTGAATGAAGATGTATCATATCGATCACAAGTGCAGTATGGAGTACCTCAAGGCTCAGTTCTAGGGCCTCTACTCTTCACGCTTTATATGTTACCCTTGGGAGATATCATCAGGAAACATGGTGTTAGCTTTCACTGTTATGCTGATGATACGCAGCTCTATATTTCCTCGCAGCCCGGTGAAACACACCAATTTGAAAAACTAATGGAATGCATAGTCGATATAAAAAATTGGATGACGAGTAATTTCTTACTGCTAAATTCAGAAAAAACAGAGGTGTTAATCATAGGGCCTAAAAACTCTACTTGTAATAACCTAGAACACTGTCTAAGACTTGATGGTTGCTCTGTCAATTCTTCGTCATCAGTTAGGAACCTAGGTGTGCTACTTGATCGCAATCTTTCCTTAGAAAGCCACGTTTCTAGCATTTGTAAAACTGCATTTTTCCATCTCAAAAATATATCTAAATTACGGCCTATGCTCTCAATGTCAAATGCAGAAATGTTAATCCATGCATTTATGACTTCAAGGTTAGACTATTGTAATGCTTTATTGGGTGGTTGTTCTGCACGCTTGGTAAACAAACTACAGCTAGTCCAAAATGCAGCAGCAAGAGTTCTTACTAGAACCAGGAAGTATGACCATATTAGCCCGGTCCTGTCCACACTGCACTGGCTCCCTATCAAACATCGTATAGATTTTAAAATATTGCTTATTACTTATAAAGCCCTGAATGGTTTAGCACCTCAGTATTTGAATGAGCTCCTTTTACATTATACTCCTCTACGTCCGCTACGTTCTCAAAACTCAGGCAATTTGATAATACCTAGAATATCAAAATCAACTGCGGGCGGCAGATCCTTTTCCTATTTGGCGCCTAAACTCTGGAATAACCTACCTAACATTGTTCGGGAGGCAGACACACTCTTGCAGTTTAAATCTAGATTAAAGACCCATCTCTTTAACCTGGCATACACATAACATACTAATATGCTTTTAATATCCAAATCCGTTAAAGGATTTTTAGGCTGCATTAATTAGGTAAACTGGAACCGGAACACTTCACATAACACCGTACTTTCTACATCATTAGAAGAATGGCATCTACGCTAATATTTGTCTGTTTCTCTCTTGTTCCGAGGTCACCGTGGCCACCAGATCCAGTCTGTGTCCAGATCAGAGGGTCACTGCAGTCACCCGGATCCAGTACGTATCCAGACCAGATGGTGGATCAGCACCTAGAAAGGACCTCTACTGCCCTGAAAGACAGCGGAGACCAGGACAACTAGAGCCCCAGATACAGATCCCCTGTAAAGACCTTGTCTCAGAGGACCACCAGGACAAGACCACAGGAAACAGATGATTCTTCTGCACAATCTGACTTTGCTGCAGCCTGGAATTGAACTACTGGTTTCGTCTGGTCAGAGGAGAACTGGCCCCCAACTGAGCCTGGTTTCTCCCAAGGTTTTTTTCTCCATTCTGTCACCGATGGAGTTTCGGTTCCTTGCCGCTGTCGCCTCTGGCTTGCTTAGTTGGGGTCACTTCATCTACAGCGATATCATTGACTTGATTGCAAATTAAAACGGACACTATTTCAACTGAACAGAGATGACATAACTAAATTCAATGATGAACTGCCTTTAACTATCATTTTGCATTATTGAGACACTGTTTTCCAAATGAATGTTGTTCAGTGCTTTGGCGCAATGTATTTTGTTTAAAGCACTATATAAATAAAGGTGATTGATTGATTGATTGACAGCAGTCTTCAAGCTGATATGTAATTATTGCCGTTTTGGAGCTTGTAATGAAGTTCTTTGATTTTTCTAGACATCATCTCACTCTGTCTTGCCCAACCTTGTCTTTCGAAAGTAAATGCCTCGACCTGTGCTCTTAACTTTTGCAATTCTTCAGAGCGCGCCTTTTCAATTTATTTTATGCTTGTTATCGCGCATTCGTTTTCAGCTATTGTCTCTAGGCAATTTTTGCGAAGAAGGTAGACGATGGCAGTCAAGATTTTTTTATATTTCACTTTAGACGTCAATTTTTTGCCCTCGGCCAAAAACCAGGATATGATTTTGTTGTTCTTCCATTCAAGGTTGAATCCTTTATTGTTTAAATGAAGAAGAGTGTCTTTTATTTGCAGGGCTTGAATTTCCATGATCTCCTGATCTACACTGTCGCTGCCATGTTTTCCCAGTTAATTCCCCCCCCCCCCACCGGATTTCTACGATCTCCGGTCTAACAATGGGTATGTCGACCCGTTCTAAAAATGTGTCTATATGTGAGGTGCAAAAAACTTTCCCTCTACACTTCTAATAGGAAAAAGTAATGAACTTACCACAGCAGTTGTAGACAGGGAAGAAGGAGCTCAAACCTCATATTCTCAGTGAGAATCAATCTGAAAATTAGCGCTGGAAAGACGTCACTCGCCTAAGTAGGGAGATCACGGAGGCTGGTCACCACTGTAAGGTCCGCCCACTGGTCCAATGACGGTAGCCAATGATCCGGTAGAAGGATTCTTGCGCGTTGCCGTCTTTCCTTTCATATAACGCAATGATATCAGATTGAATACATTTTTCTTACGTTTACCTCTTTTATTCATCTGACTCCAAAAATGAAAAGGGTTAGAAGAGATGTTTGATATATATTAAATTTAAGTGTATGTTTGACAATCCTGTTTTACTTTCACATTTATTTTACTCGTTCATTAGGAATCTATGTCGCTCAGGGTGCCCCACGACGGCCGTTCTTTTGCGTGTGCCCCACGATCACAAACTCGCCAGTTCTCAACAGTAGTCAGAGGTTATGACTAATACTATTTAATAGGTTACCCATACTTACCATATTTTAAATAGTATTTCCGTTTAGTCCCCCTCAGCTACCCATGTACAACTTAGTTAAAGCTCAAAACAATAATCAGCGGTTCTGCTAGCACTATCTGTTCTCTGTGTGTCTAAGCATTCGGTGGTTCGAAGTATTTCATGAACAATGTAATTTAGATCATACAAAAAATATATAAATCTGCAGGATCTTGTGAATTGTAATACATCTGCATTGGTCACTAATATTAAATAACATCAACAGTTGATCAGATTATCACATGAGAATTTTTGATATCAGCAAAACAAAACCAACATCACCAGATGACATTGTTCTCAAACTGTTTTTGCTGTAACAAATATAATTGCAGCAATTAAATGAATAGTAATACTGAAAACGCTTATACTGCCTAAGTACTTATCACCATAATGGTGACATCAAACTATATTTTAAACAAACCATCAACACCGCTGATAATCTCGATAAGAACTTTTTTACATTTAAGACCAAAATAAATCTTGATTATAATAAGTGAAGTTGGTAGTGTTTTTGGAGTATTTACACTCGAGTTTGACACCAAACAGAGGTTAGGTTTTCACTTTCAACCAACATCTGACTCCTGAGCAATGTCAGTCTTGGTCAGATCATACAACTAGTATGATGGGAAGCCATAGTTCACTGACAAGTGCAATATCGCATTCATAATCGCAGATAAATCGCATGCGGTAATGAACGCGATATTGTATAGCTTGTCAGCAATCTACGGCTCTGTATATTAAGTGCAGCTTCATTTGAAAGCAGGTGATGGACGTTTACCGCTAATCACAGAACCAGCTTTACTGACGAGACACGCATGACAATCGCATGCGATTAATCATGAAGCTCTACTGCACACTACAGAGTATTAGAGTAACACTGAATCAGTGAAGTTAAGATAATTGTGTGATTAATTGATGATTGAGCATTAGTGATTAACATCTGCTATTAACAAAGATTTACTGAAGAAAAGCGAAACACAAGAACTACAAATTACTTCAGACACAGCCTTATGTGGCAAGAAGTGGTCAGGTAGGGGACCACCAAAAGTGGAGATACATCAACTACGCCACCCAGAATATACTGGGACATAACAGCCCTACGAAAGGGCACACCGGTTCATGGCCAACAGCCAGGGTAAGCATGGAGATAGTATAAAACACTTGTTTTCATGTTTCTAAAAACACTTGTTTTTTTGTGGATACAATATAAAACATGCCTACTAAACAAGTCTACCAGTTACAAAATGTCCAGGAGGAGAAAAATGACCAGCAGGGGCCTTCTGGATTATCACCTCACACTATACCACAAACCACTCCATTGTGAAAGCAATTGGCCAAACACCACACTACCCCAAGTGGACACACTGAAAGTATAAAACCCGCTTAAAGTTCCTACTCATAAAATCACATTATTAACTGGTATAAATTAAGACATTCATATCACAACAGTTAAACTGTTACACAAACACTAAAAACAGAGCAGCAGTGCAGTTATACTGATATACGTTCATCTTGAACCAAGGTACTGGAAACCCCTGGAAGTGAAGTTACACCTGCTGAACATAACACAAAGATGACCTACATTATGCTCATAAAACACATGACAACCTCCCATCATACATACCGAGAGAGAATTCCAATGTAGCAAAACACATGGTTGCTTACCACACGAGACCACAGCTGCTAGCATGCTGATGAACAAAAGACACCAATAAAACCCCTTTATAAAAAGCAAATCGCCTTCTCAGAATTGGGAAACTAACCTGAAAAAGGCCTACTTGCGACACCAACAGGGAGATGCAACAAACCCTATCCTTTGTCCATGAGTTTCCACAATGATCTACTACCCAGGATGATACATCTTGAGTAATCAAACCATTCCCTTTTTAATAGGATCAATCCCACACTGATAGATTCACTGGATTTAAACTATTTTAACCAATGACGAAGGAGTAAAGAGCTATTGCACTTAGCCTACTGTAAATAGGATCTATCGCTAAGAAAGTATGATAATTCTACTTAGTGTAAATAGACACTGCCATATTTTTCTTACTCTATTGGCAGATCATTTTTTAAAATAAGAAAAATGCACTTGAAATGTTATTATTAATATTATTATTTTATATTGTCAGGAGAAACAGGCTGGATTCAGTTGTGGATTTACACTGAGCTTTATTGAAAGCAGATGAGACAAAGCAGATGAGTATCGTTCCACAGTTTAACAGTTAGCAAAACAGCTAAAGACACTGGAGCCTTAAGACAAGACACGACAAGGTGAGTACACAGACCAGCCAGTCGATCGGAGCTATTGGTACGAGTAACAACAGTCTGACAATGAACAGAGAAATACAGGAAATTATAAAGGGAAGAAATTAGAAGAAATGGAGACCAGGTGTCAAACTATTAAGTAACAAATGGAGAAACAAGGAGAGCGGGGAAAACTCAAACAGATTGACGAGGCGAACTGTCAAACCATCCAAACACACAACACACACACGCAACCCCAAAGGCAGGTGATTAGCCCCGAGACCCGACAGTACACCCCCCTCCCAGGAGCATCACTCGACATTCCCAGAAGGGGCCTACCTCGTCGCCGACGGAAGTTCTCGATCAACGAGCGGTCCAGAATGTCCTAGGACGGCACCCAGTACCTCCCCTCTGGACCATAACCCTCCCTGTTATAACCAAAAGCACACTCAAAGGGAGACATACCTGACACGGCCACAGGAAGGGTGTTATGAGCGTATTCTGCCCAGGAGAGCTCCTGGCACCAGGAACTCGGATTGTTGGATGTCAGACAGCGGAGCATTCTTCCTAGATCCTGGTTGGCCCACTCATACTGCCCATTGGTCTGAGGATGAAAATGTTGTTAACCAAATGTTAGGCATTGCGCAGGTCTAACTTGGTGAAGACCCGAGCTCCCTGCAACAATTCAAAAGCAGAAGACATTAAAGGTAGGGGGGTACTTGTTCTTTATAGTAATGGAATGGCGGATGAGCCCAGCCTGAAGTGACTCACGTATATACTTGTCCATGGCCTCTCTTTCAGGACCTGAAAGGGAATATAAGTGACCCTTATGCGGAGAAGAGCCCGGGAGAAGGTCAATGGCACAGTCGTAGGGTCGATGCGTAGTTAGTGAGGTGGCCCGGGCCCTACTGAAGACTGCCCGAAGATCATGGTACTCCGCCGGAACACCAGTCTGGTCAGAGGAATCCCCCTGTGAAACACAAGACACAGAGACAGGAGGAAAAGCAGCACCCAAACACGACATGTGACAAGACTGACTCCAGGCCAAAAATGAATTACTAACCCAGTCAATGTGTGGATTGTGCTTAAGTAACCATCGGTGCCCTAGTATTAAAGGAGCCTTCGGGGAATCAATGATAAATAGTTCAATCTGTTCACAATGGTTGCCAGTGATGTGAAGCCTAACACTTGGTGTGACATGGGTGATGGTGGGAAGGGGACTGCCCAATAATGACCATGCCGATATGGGACTAGCCAGAGGAATGAGTGGGATGTTCCAACTGTGGGCAGTCAGAGCATCGAGGAAGTTCCCCTCAGCCCCCGAATCCACAAGGGCGAAACCAGTCTGAGAATAACTCTGAAAAGAAAGTTGAAACGACAGCTGAGTGCGTGCTGCTGGAGAGCTTGAGCAATGAACGGTGCCCACCAGGACTCTCTGCCTCACTGGTGGGCCCTGACTTTTAACGGGCACTGAAGGGCGTAGTGGCCTCCATATGCCACAGTAAAGACACATCCCCGATGACAGACGTTCATGCTTCTGTTGTGGCGAAAGCAGAAGGTGAACCAATTGCATGGGCTCCTCCTCTGAGAGCTTACCAGTTGGTAACCGGTTGGTAACCGGTTGCACTGGCTGAAGAGGACTCCAGGTGGCGCCACAGAGCAGGAGTTTGTTGTTGTTTGCGGCGGCGGTTGAGGCGGCCCTCTTCACGGAGTGTGAGATTTATCAGATTATCTAATTAACACGGGAGCTCAATGGCAGCGAGTTCATTGGAAATGGCAAAGTCCAGCCCCTCAAGAAAACGTGTGCACAGTGTGCTCTCACTCCAGCCACATGCCACGGCCAACGTCTGGAACTAAATGGCATAATGAGTGACTGAGTTCCTCCTCTGTGACAGCTGCAATAACTGAGCCGCCGCCTCATCACCCTGAGCTGAGCAATCGAACAACTTGGCTATCCCCTGACTGAAATCTGCTAAAATGGCACAACAGGAAGCTCGCGATCTCCGTACTGCGATTCCCCACTCGCGGGCATGACCCGAAAGAAGTGTAAGGACATAAGCCACCTTAGCTTCTTCATTAGCGTAACATCGGGGCTGCAGAGAGAACACCAGCGAACACTGGGAGAGAAAGGCTTGACAGGCATTCGGATCGACATCGTAGACCGGTGGATTGTTGGCATGGGGTTCGGAATCTTGGGTCATATTGGAGCGAAGGGCGGAACCCCGGCTTGTAGTCTCTCGCTGAAGGCTATCCACTCATGTGAGGAGTTCAATGACACAAGCGCTGATCGCATCCACATCCTGTGCGTGGTGTTGAGCTGGGTGGCATGCTGACCCAATAAAACTTCCTGCTGTACGAGAGCCGAGCGAAGTGGATCAGATCCCGCTGGATCCATATTTTGGTCAGACTGTTCTGTCAGGAGAAACAGGCTGGATTCAGTTGCGAATTTACACCGAGCTTTATTGAAAGCAGACCACACAAAGCATATGTATTCGTAGGGTCGAGGAAAGCCGGAACCCGAGCGAGAGAATGAGAGGTCGGCAGACCGGATTGCTACACAGAGCGACAGCTCTTTTGACAGCCGAGAAACAGAAATGAGAGCTGGAATCTTCTAGGAGTACTGCATTCGTGAGAAAAGGAGGCAGAGCAAAACAGCTAAAGACCCGACATATATATATTTTTTTGCCCATGAGATACCATAAAATGATTAGCTATTAGTTCAGTAATCTAACGTTCTGCCAGTTTTCACCTGTGATATTGTAACAGTGATAAGAATTATATTTGTATTGAGTCTGAAGTATGCATACGGCTTTTTTTGCGGGAGCTGTTGCCATGGTGAATCGTAATATCTGCGCTCCATTCATAATGGCTCTTTATAGTTGTGGTGCACGCGCTTAATGAGGGAAGCAGGACAAAGAGTACAACCCAATTTGTCCAGATTCTCTGTGGCCGCCATAATCAGGACATTCAGAGAAGAGAACAGGTAAATGTATTGTTTTTCTAATTTGTGCGACTTAAAGTTTACTGTATACATTTTTTATAGCACATCAGTTTGTCAATAGAAAGGGGAGTGGGGGAAAAAGACAAAGAAGATTTACAATACATTTTACATATTAATGTGATGTCCATTACTATTGTTTCTGTATGTATACATTTGTAAGAGCATTTTCCCTTTTGTAGAATTGCAATGAGGGTGGAAGGACTCCTGTGTTCTCCCAACAGCAAGAGGCTGTCATTGTTCATATGGTCCGTCAAAACAATGTCATCCGACTGCGTGAAATATAGCAAAGGCTTGTAGAAGACAATGTAAACTTTGAAGCTATCAACAGTGTCAGCCTTTCTACTATTTCCTGTGTCCTCCATTGCAACAGGGTAAGCATGAAGCAAGTGTACAGAGTACCCTTTGAGTGCAATTCAGAAAGGGTCAAAGATCAACGATATCAGTATGTGCAAGTAAGTGCACACTTTCAGCACTGATGCTTACAGTACAAGTTTGTAGCCTACAGTTATTGTCCTATACTGTTTCTGTAACTGCACTATATTGTAGTGTATGTAAATCAGGAGTGCATATACATATGTACATACACTTTTGCAGAAGTATGTCTTTCTGTAACACTTACAAAACTATTGATCTCTTTTATATATAGAGGGTGTTTGAAATGGATTCCATGGAAAGGCCCCATGAATATATTTTTGTAGGTGAAGCAGGGTTCAATCTGGCGAAGAGGAAAAGGAGAGGCTGGAACATAATTGGCCAACGTGCCATTGTGGAAGTCCCTGGCCAGTGTGGTGGAAATGTCACCCTATGTGCAGCTATAAGCAAAGGGGGGGTTCTCCATCGTAATGCCACCCTGGGGCCATATAACAATGACCATCTTCTTATATTTTCTGGGTGGTCTTCGGAATGTTTTGTTTGAACACGAACAGCAGGATCATCTGCAGGCAGTGCATCCTGTCTATGTTGTGGTTTGGGACCATGTCAGCTTTCACTCTGGTGTCCGAATACGTGAATGGTTCAACATCAACCAGCGATTCGTGAATGATTGCCTTCCAACATACAGCCCTTTCCTCAACCCGATAGAAGAGTGTTTCTCTGTGTGGCGATGGAAGGTCTATGACCGTAACCCATATATAAGGGTAAATCTTTTACAGGCAATGGAATAGGCCTGTGATGACATAGATCTGGAGTGTTGTCCAGGCTGGATCCAGCACACGAGAGGAAGGGACAACATTGCATGTGATGTGGACGAAGTCCTCTGGACGGACCAAGCATGAAGACGGGATGCTGAGGCAGAATGAGTCTCTGACTGACTTTGATTTTGCAATTGCACTATATTTTGTGTAATACACTTTGCATTTAGAGTTGTCTTTGTTTTTTGGGCTTACTTTATTTTTACGCTGAAAATACAAAAATACTTGCAGTATGCCATATATTTGATCTACTGAGTTGTGAATTATTTACTTTTATTTATGGCAAAATTATTTTCTATATGCAATTTTAAAAAAATAAAAATTATCTGTAACTACATGCCCTGGACGCTGTGTTGTCAATTTTTTGATGTAGTGTCTAATGAGTGCTGATGAGTGTTTATATATTGACTGGCTCTGTTTTTGTTTTGAAAGCATTGTTTGGTTTTTGAGCACAGATCAAATGGTTTTGAGGCAAGTGTTTTGGCCAGAAGAGTCAGGGGTTTTGTGAATATAGTAGAAAAACTGGGCTTTGTTTTTCAAGTTTTGAGAATATGGGTGAAGGTTTCAAGAAATGTGTTTTAGCAGTTGTGAAATACTGTAAACAATTCCACAAACAGCATTACCAGCTTCACTTACAGTATTACTAACAAGCCTGACTTTATTTCTGTCACACGGCTACAGAAGCTTGGAAAGTTCTTTTCATACTGTGTAGTAATCTGTATGTTGATGTTCCATTCTGTGAGTGTGTGTGTGTGTGTGAGAGAGAGAGAGAGAGAGAGAATGTGTGTGTGTGTGTGTGTGTGAGAGAAAGAGAGAGAGAGAGAGAGAGAGTGAGTGTGTGTGAGTGTGTGTGTGTGTGTGAGAGAGAGAGAGAGTGTGTGTGTGTGTGTGTGTGTGCCACCGGCTGCTAAACCGGTCTGATCAGTATGATTGTTCAGTCCTGTAAGTGAATACGTTGCAGATCAGACAGACAGGAAAAAGAGCAAAAGAGAATACTGAAAGGGAAAGAGAAATCTACAGCAGCAAAGATAAACAGGGGAGATGAAGATAAAGAGCGGCATAAGGAGAATGGGTAGCAGAGAAGGACAGGGTGAAAGTCTAGAGTTATGACTGAGCTATAAACACAATCACATGTTACTTGCATATAGATATATGGAGGAACCAGTCTAATGAGGCCCGCATGGATTCACTGCTCTCAGAACACACAAATACTCTACCTTATCTTCTGTCTCTGCCATTACAGTAAGTATCTACAGAGGATTAATGTGTGTGTGTGTGTGTGTGTCTGCTTTTATGTGTTTGTTTTGAGTTTTGTTTAATTTTACAAAGATGTGCTTTGGGACAAATGTATACTTGGAGTGGATTTGGGTTTGTAGTTATTATAAATCACTTTATATAGAAACCAAGAGATTATCAAAGTTATGTCTGTCCTCGTTCACACGGTTAGATAAACATTTGTGCAAAGGTGTTATGACTAAAGAAAAAGTAATCACATGAATGCATATTAAGAACAGTAATACTGTGATTGCAGTGCTTTAGTTTGAACTGTTCAGGTATTTGTTTATGCATCCTTTCAAACTAAACTTTCTAAGATTAAACATAATTTCTCTGCAATCGCTATATAAAGGTCATTGTAATTGCAGTTTTTGGCATTGTAATGTACTATCACACCATATAACATGGGCATAATACTGTTTTAATGCTTTCTCAAGCCCTGAACATACATCACATGATGAACACTGTTAAAACTGCCACGTATGTGACTCACAGCTGAAGAGAGTACTGAAGGATTCTGGTATCGAGACTGAATGCGTCAGGCCAGACAAACCTGTTTCGGCCGCCCTTTTTTTCACTCTCCTGTCACTTGGTATTTGTTTTAAAAACAGTGTTTCAGAGCCAAGCTTTCTTTGGAATGGAGCAGATTTTTGCAGAGCTAGGATTGGTCAGGTGTTTTAAGGCAGGGCTTAGCTAAGGATCATTTCACCGGTAATAACAGATTCTTGAGAAGTGGAAAAAAACAAGAGTGCAAAACTAAACTATGCTATGATGCAACCTCCCAACTTTTCTTTTTTTATCAGAATGTGCTTTTTAACTTGCCATCACGTAATTTGCATTAAAGGTGCCATATGCAGAAATTGAGGTAAAAATATCCATAACATGACCTACACGCATCAAAAGAATGAGAAGAAATAAGGGCGATGATGTCATTAAAAAAATGTCAAGTTATAGTGCTGCAGAGATATCAACCTTAATTAGCATTAGCATTACTAGCCCCGGCCCGGCAGGTGTTGTAATACCAGTTTCGGCCGTGGGAGGCGATATGCGGGCAACATAACCACCAGCCAACCTGCAATACACGAATAACTCGCAGGGCGTACCTGAACCCGATGTCAATCGTGTGGAAAGTACAGCCCACTACTTTCAGTTCAGAGAAGAGAGCGGAAGGATAGCTGAAGCCCTTGGCAAAAGACCAACACCCGCTACAGGGAAACAACCGCGCTCGGAATCACAAATCAAATCCGATAAGAATAACTTACCAGAGTAAACATCGGCACTGCTTTTAATCGCTGGAGACAACTGATGGACCTGAAAGAAATGAGGTTCGACTCAGAACTTGCAAGTTAGATGCTGTTAGTATTTCGCTAGAAGTTTGTTTTATATGTTTGTGTATTTGTTTTCGGGAAGTTATAACATAGAAATATATCGAAGGCTGTTCGATAAACGTGCTAATGTTAGCGATGGCTAACCGTAGCTGCGTTTGATAATTAGCTAGCTATAACTTAACGTTACCCATTTTATTATATAGGGCTGTGCATGTCTTTACTCGTGTACATCTCATCAGTAAAGACGCTCCTGTAATTAGAAGTATATCTCCAGCACGTGTGTTCAGATCAGGATTGCCAGGTTTTCACAACAAATCCTGCCCAGTTGCTTCTCAAAACTAGCCCAATCTCGCTTCCAGAAGATTCCCCGATAAAACATTGCTTCCCGGGGTTAAAATATAGTTTTTTTTAGCAGGGTTGCCTTGGTATAATTCGCATTTTAGGGGCTAAATATCACGTTATTTGTATTGGGGTCGCTGTGACCAGCGGACATGAAAAACAACCACCACAGACTTGGCAACACTGGTTGGCATTTACTACACAGAGCAGGAATTCACTGACAATCTATGCAACATCGATGTTAAAATCGCAGGCGATTCTTTGTCGATTTTGAAAGCGATTTTGTGTTAGTTGTCGGTAGACTAAGGCTCTGTGCAGTAACTGCCGCTCCACCTGAACCAGTGTTGCCAAGTCTGCGGTTGTTTTTCATGTCCGCGGTTTGAAGCAATCCCAATAACGTGATATTTACCCCCTAAAATGCTAATTTTACCAGGGAAACCCTTCCCAAAAATTTATTTTATTTATTATTTAACCCCGGGAAGCAATTTTTATCGGGAAACCTCCCGGAAACGCGATTGGGCTAGTTTTGGGCTAGTTTTAAGAAGCAACTGGGCAGGGTTTGTTGTGAAAACCTGGCAACCCTGATCTGAATGCACATGCTGGAGATATACTTCTAATTACAGGAGCGTCTTTACTGATGAGAGGTGCATGAAAATCGCATTCGATTTTTTGCACAGCCCTATTATTATATCATAACTAACCTGCTCTGTCTAGTCTGTTGGTCTCCGTGTCCTCTTTGCTTCGTGGTTTTTCTGTTCGTGAAAAAATTGATGTGTGGCGTGAAAGCGTGTGTCTCACGGTGAATGCTTGAGAGTTGGCACATTAGTTCTCAAGCAGAATAAAGGACAGGTTGATTATTGCTGTTTAGCGTTTGTATTAATCTATGATGTGTTCCTGTTTGCCTACAGGGACATAAAAAAATTAATTAAAAGTGATACGTGGACCAAGGTGTCTGAGATTGTTCATTTTAAGTAAAGGATCCTAATATTTTAATGAGGTTATAACTCCTTGTGGTTAGTCTGCACGAGATCAACAAGCTTGTTTGCTTTGCGGCCGCTTTAAATACAAAATAAGCATTCGATCTACGTTAGAGCGTCTGAGCGCTCACAAATCTTTCTGCAGCGTCGTGAGCAGAGCGGCAAGAGCGATTTTTTACGCTCTAGACGCCGGCGGTGTGAACGCACAGTCAGGCTTCGGCTATGGCTGTAGTGTTGTTGTGAAAGTAGGGGCGGAGCATAGAGACTATGCCGTTTCTCGTTTGTTACTCTAGAGTAGACCAATTCACTTTATTGAGGCATACTGCCCCCATCTGGTATGGAATGTGGAGTATGACTTGATTTTTTTTGCCAAACATTACAGATGGCACCTTTAAAGCAATTTAAGATGTTTTTAAAACACATTCTCATAGCAGACAGATTACATTTTCACATGCCACCAACAATTCCTCAACAAATATAAAATATCATTATGAAATATGATTAAAATATTCATCTGATGGAGGTGACAGAAAGCTGAATTTGTAGTCATTTAGCTATCAAATACATTGAATCAATCAATTACTGTATTAAAACAAATACAACAAACTGTATGTTATTGTTTATAAAGCTTTTATTCCCGATTCACATTTCAGTATGTTGATATGTTATAGGAACATGAATGATTCTCATCTCAGAACTGTATGTCTGCTGCTATGGTAACAAGGTATCTTTTAAAAACAGTAAAATGAACAAATAAAACAATTGGTTGTTTCTTCTTTCTATTTACATTCAACAGGATCTTAATATTCACATTTAAACATCTTAACAAATGATCCAAATATGATCAGAACACACATGGTCAGAATACAAAGGAACAGTATTATGTACAGACATGTTTTATCCAGAGTTATGTGTTCGCTCAACCCCAACTCTACTAGAAGTGATGACCAGCAGTCCACAAAAGAGATAGATTTAATATTTATTCATTATTAGAAAAATCAAACACTCATGTAGTAGTCATTTAGTTTTACCAGTTGATGCGAGATGCTAATAGAACCTGCTTCAGGAGAATACAATTATCTGAACATTTCAAATCATTTCCTCATAAATCAGAGGATTGTGTTGACATATCATGGTTGTGATGCAGGAAATATGAACTTTAGGATTTCAAATATTAGTTTATAAAGCCATTAAACTGACCAGAGCCTGTGTGCCATTGATGTACTCTGCAGAAGTTAAAGGGATAATTCACCCAAAAATGAAAATTCTGTCATCATTTACTCAGCCTCATGTCATTCCAAACCTGTATGAGTTGCTTTTTAATGTTGAACATAAAAGAAGACATTTTGAAGATTGCTGGTAATCAAACAGTTGGTGGTTGCCACTGACTTCCATAGTATTTCTTTTCTTACTGAAGTCAATGGGAACCGCCAACTGTAAATGATGACAGAATTTAATTTTTTTGAGTGAACTATCCCTTTAATGTGGTCTTAATGTATCCCTTGTTCCTGGTTTAAAGAGGACTAATCATTAACTAAGGTTAGACCAGGGGGGTTTTGTTCCAACTCTGCTTCAACACACATACCATGTAGCGTTCAAATAATCCTGAAAGAGTTAATTAGTTGGATCAGGTGTGTTTAATTAATTAATGAATTAATTAATCTAAACTATGCAGTGCTCAGACCCTTCAGGAACTGATTTTGACACGGCTGGGATAGAAACTTGAGTGGACATCTGCTGGATGTTTCCATTCTTTCGTGTGTTCCCCTAAGGAATCTTATTGAGAGTTCACCCCATCTTCTTCCACAGTGTGAGGGACAAATCTCCACACCTTCAACATGTGGGTGAAAATGATGCAGAAGCATGTTTGATGGGAGTTTGTGTAGCTCATTAAAACTGGAGAAATGGAGAAAGATTATTATGTTTCTTGATTGTTGTGATGGAAGTTTTGGGTGGAGGTTGGCAGCTTCATCCACTGGAGAGGAACAGAGAGAGTGAAGGGTATTTGTGCCTCGTTGTGTAGGATAAAACATGTTGCTTGTTCAGTGACTGTAGCTGGAGGGAGGGAGCATTCAGTTGTAGTCCTGGTTGGTGTTAGTTTTGTAGACACTAGTTGAGTAGTATTTTTGTGGTGAACTATTATGTTTAAGGAGCTCTGTCGTTGCAAGTTCGAGGTGGAACTGATGCTCCTTCGTTCAAAGCCGAGACGTCTGAAAGCATGGTAGAGATACGAACTGAAGGAGTGGGATCATCAGGTTATATGTATCTTATGCAGAGCAGTGGTAAAAGAAGCAATGTGCTTCTATGATTGTGTCCAGTGAGGTAGCGTAAATTAAGAAAGAAGAAGAAAATAAAAAGGGACCATAACAGAACCTTGAGGAACACCAGTGATTAGCTGTTGTTACACAGAGACTCCTCCTCTTCATAACGCCTTAAAAAAACCTGCTTATGAGGCAGGACTGAAGCTACAAGAGTATCATAACTATGATGCCCAAGTCATAAAGTTAGCATCTTGACAGAAGAAGGTGTGAACAGCCTTCCTAACACACTCAGCGTCCGAATGCACTCGTTTGCTTGCCTGACACTTTGTGATGACGAAATGAAGGAGGTTGTTGATCTGTGTCATGCAACTGAGAGATTAGTTTGTGTCTGCTCTTAGTTTATGTGACATCATCATACAAACAGAGCAATGTTTTGAAAGCGTTACAGTGTTACAGTGTTGACATCTCCACTTTTCCTAAATTTGTTGGAAGTCAACAAACCAACGATGGTTAAGACTATAGCCCATAAATGCTGCTTTTGCATATAATCAGACGAAGTATGTTAACATCCACTAAATCTCTCTCTGAAGCTCAGGCCATCAGCATCCAGGTGTCGAGGAGCCCCATCACAGCACCGGTTCAGGGAAGTGCTCTTTTCTCTGTGGACATCACATGCACCGGGACTCCAGAAATCAGATGGATGTTCAGTTCTGTGAGCAGACAGCAAAGCATTGCAGCTTGGATGCTCGGTTGCACTGCAAACGTGACGGAAATGTACGAGGGACGAGTGCAGACTCACCCCAACGGCTCTCTAACCATAACAGACCTACGTCTACAAGACTCTGGCTATTACACCATCACTGTGACTGAACCGTCTGGAAGCAGCAAGGACGTGTGTATGGTGTTGACTGTAACTGGTGAGCATGCCGTTTCTGATATATGTACAGACACAAATACCCACAGACGTAATGCTTTCTTCCATCTATCCCGTGTTTGACCTGTATGTTTCAGAGGTGCTGTATGAGGACATCCAGTACTTTATCGTGTTCATCATTGTGTTGGGGACGCTGGCTGCTTTTCTGATGCTGTGCATGTGGCTCTTGAATAAACTACACAACACCATAAAGACCTGCAGACAACAGAGACGCTTGCCAGGTATCAAACTACACTGACTCTCATTTACATTCATTGCAATGCAGAGGTTGTCCCACATCTGTGTTATGTGCATGGCAGCTCAGGCCGTTTGATCCATCAGAAAGAGTGTTTGGCAGAACATGACTGTTTAAAGATGTATGAGATAAGGTGTAATCTTACTTTTCATTTGCAACTGAAACTGAACCGTTGTATTTGCCTTCTGCACAGAGCACAGTGAGACTGAACTACAGCCACTGGGACAGAGACGAACAGATCCCAGATGAGTGATGACCTTCACATCTGCCACAAGCGTTCATTTCCCTTCACAGTCTCAGACGAGTGTAGATCAACATGTTCAATCACACAGACATCAACACTGAACTCTGAACATCGCTGCAGACCACAGCAGGACAATCACATACTTGTACCTGTGTTATTATACATAGAAATGGTCATAGGATATCCTCCAGATGGTGGGACATTATGAATGTTCATTTGTGTGTTCATTTTAATGGATGAATGTTTTAAAAAATCATTGGATATTGCGGGGGAAAGTTTCCATATGTGGTTCAGGTAACAATTCCTGTTTAGTTTACAAATGTCTCTTATGAAACAAAATGATTTAAATATGGCTCAGTGTCATGATTGCTAAATGGGTAACATCTAACAAATATTTAGATAGAAATGCATATTTAATAATTGCTTTTCCCCCCAGATTATTTTTGGAAAAGACGTGTCTGATCTTTTTGGTTGTAAAGGTTCAAAATAAATATATTGGCATAATGATGATTACCTGCACTGGCTGTTCTCCTTTAACGAGTTTCCCTTTTATTTTCATTGTACAGAAGGATTGCTTTTTTCTGTTTGTACAAACGTGACCCTGCAGCACAGAAGCAGTCTGGAGTCTCTGGGGTATATTTGTAGAAATAGACAACAATACATTGTATCAGTCACAATTATACATAAGAAATTATTAGGATATTAAGATCATGTTCAATGAAGATATTTATTACATTTCCAACTACTGTAAATATTTCAAAACTTCACTTTTGATTAGTAATATGCATCGCTAAGAACTTCATCTGAACAACTTTAAAGATGATTTTCTCAATATTTAGATTTTTTTGCTCCCTCAGATTCCAGATTTTCAAATAATTGTATCTCAGACAAATTTTGTCCTCCGAACAAACCACACATCACTGGAGAGATCATTATTCAGCTTCAGATGATGCAGAAATCTCAAATTCCAAAAATATACACTTCAGACTGGTTTTGTGCTCCGAGGTCACACATGTGCTCTCACAACAAAGGAAGAATGCAGAGCTGGTGGTACAAATGTTTTATTTCCAACAAGTGTTTTGGCCATCACTAGCCTTTTAGAAAAATGGCAGAGCGTTATCAAGCGCTGCAGAGATGCATCAGATCAAGGGGAGACCCCAGTGGGCTCTAGGGACAGGGGGTCAGGGCCGCCATCAGCAGCTCCATCTTGTACACAAAGTTCCTTCCCTCCATGCGGCTCCAGTGCACCTCCTTGTAAGGCCCCCTGAGGTGCGTCCATCTGGCGTCCTGCAGCACATCACTCTTGGGCAGCTCTTTGGCTTGACTGCGCGGGAACTGAACCAGCACCTTACAGCCGCTCTCTGGACCGTTGCGCACTGCAGACAGACAGACAGCAGCTCATCATGCATTACTGTTCACAGACCTCCATGCTCAGACCAGCACTGGCTCAGACTCACCTGAGATGGTGTACTCTCCGCTGGGAGACGTGACGGTGATGGCAGAGGCGTTCCCGATGCTCTCGATGGGGCCGAGGCCCACGTGATTACTGAAACTCAACACGTGCCAGCCCATGACTTTAGCCAGCTGCTGCACAGCGTGTACCTGATGCTGGGACATCTGCGCACACACACACACACACACACACACACAACCCCCATCATGACATTATTACACCCAGAGTTTAGAACAATTCAAGATTTGTTTGAAACATGCTCCCCGTGTTCATCCCAGATCAGGATGAGTTTGTTTCTTCATCAGGTTTGTAGAAATGTAGCATTGCATCAGTGTCTCATCAATGGATGCTCTGCAGTGAATGGGTGCCGTCAGAATGAGAGTCCAAACTAGGGGTGGATCGAGATGTGTTTTTCAAGGCTGATGCCGATACAGATTGTAACAGATCAAGTAGACCGATAACCGATACTTTGAACCGATATATGTGTATGATGACAGTAAGTGTCTTCCCTGGAGTTGGTTGAGTGTAGTACTCCACACTGCACTTCTTGCAATAAGGGTAATATAAAGAGAGGAGTAAAAGCAGGGCCACTGTACGCTTCATGGTTAAACCTATGAAGTATGAATACTGTACTGCTCATAACTCCACATTAATGATTTTCTGATGACTAAATCATAACCTACAAGATGGGACTATTCCATTTGATCATCTAATGCACATCAATTGATTTACTTTTTAAAAAATGTATATAGTAGTTGTAAATAATTTAATTGTCTTCATAGCTATATTGTAGTAGTTGTTAAGAAGACTGCAAACATTGGTCATCCTAATCTTGGCCTATGGGAGTTAGTTTTAATTTACAGTATAGTGCTTCATTTTTTGGCAAATAAAGGGTCTACCATTAACATTAAAATGGAAGAAATAGCATATTGTGTGATTATTCTTTTAAACTAAATCTGTAATAATTGTAGTAGTCAGGAGTTTAAGTAAAAACTAAATACAGATCTTTTAACTGAAAATGTTTCCTCGGCCAAAGCCCATTCCACAGCTTTACCCATCACACACACACACACACACACACACACACACACACACACACACACACACACACACACACACACACACAGTTTAAGAGCAGTGTTTGTCTTCCTGTAATTAGAAGCACTTGTCCTAATAATTACAACTATTTAGGAGCACCTTCTGATCAAAAATCAAAAATCCTGATCAAAAATGTACCTTTCTAATACAAGGTGAAATGTGAATATTTTCGTTTTACCTTTGCAATGACATCATTTTAATCTTTCAAATTAAAAAAATTATGTTTATAAGCTTCTTAAAATTTATATTTAAAACAATCTAATATGAAGTAGAATAAGACATAAGTTATCAACCGTATAAAATTAGTATTAACGTATTTTTCGGACTATAAGTCGCATCAGTCCAAAAATACATCATGATGAGGAAAAAAACATATATAAGTCGCACTGGACTAGAAGTCGCATTTATTTAGACCCAAGCACCAAGAGAAAACATTACCGTCTCCAGCCATGAGAGGGCGCTCTATGTTTTCAGGTGTAGACTACAGGAGCACTGAGCAGCATAGAGCGCCCTCTCACGGTTGTAGACGGTAATGTTTTCTATTGGTTCATTTCTCTCGGTTCATGTCAAATTAATTTTGATAAATAAGTCACACCTGACTATAAGTCGCAGGACCAGCCAAACTATGAAAAAAGTGTGACTTATAGTCCGGAAAATACGGGAATAAAAAAAATGTAATCCATCAAGATGATTTTAACTCAAACACATAGAGTCTATAATGCATAATAACACTTCCTCCAGTGAAAGATCTCTCACAGATTAGTTTAGATCTGTTTAAACGCTGCTGGATCTGTGCAGATTTCTCTCCTGATTCAGACCAGAACACTTCTTCACTGGAGGAAGTGTTATTATGGAGTATAGACTCTATGTGTTTGAGTTAAAATCATCTTAATGCTGGATGTGTTTCAGGTTTTGTCTTCTCCAGATGTTCACTGATGGACTGGAGTGCTGTGGATTATTGTGATGTTTTTATCAGACTCTCATTCTGACGGCACCCATTCACTGCAGAGCATCCACTGATGAGACACTGATGCAGAGCTACGTTTCTCCAGATGTGATGGAGACACACACTGGTCCTGGTGTCAGATGAGCGGCGGAGCACACTTCTGTGTCTGTGCACCTGTGACAGCAGGAAGTCCTGCAGCTCCTGCTCCTGGTGTGAGAGCGTGATGACCCGGCCGTCTCGATGCACCACCCTGATCTGCTCCACACCGATGTTCAGCTGCAGCTGGATCGACCTGAGCAGATCAGACACGCAGGGTTCGTTCAGGGGTCATTCACTGCGCTTTTTCCCTCATCACACCTGCGTTTCTATTTTCAGATGTGAGCATTATGGATCGTTCGTGTTTCTGGTGTCTGTTATCAGGTCATACTTGCAGATCTGCTCGTATCCCTGCGAGGTGATGAGCACTTTGACGCTGGACTCGTACACATCGTTGATGTTTGACCAGTGCGCCTGGATCTGAGGGTCCTCTATACGACTGGCCAGTGTGTCGATGGTCCTCGCCGTCCTGAAACAAACACACTTCACTGAGCTCTGGCCAATACACACACACCTGATTAGTCTGTGGTACACCGTCTTCACTGGTCACCTTCCAGAACTACACTGTATCCATACATTACTAGATGATCTTAATGAACACAGGTGCTCACCTGCTCCTCAGGAAGATGTGTTTGGCCTGTTTGATGATCTTCTCCAGGAGTCCCTCGCTCTGCTGCAGCGAGCTGATCTCTGCTTTGTCGTAGGCCATGGGTCCGGCCAGACGCAAGCGCTTGTGACCGAACGGAGCGCTGGCAGGATGAGGCATCACCACCGAGCTCAGCGTCTGCTTGTGGAACTGCACACACACACACACACACACACACACACACACACTCTCAGGTGAGCAGCTCTGGACCCCTGTGTCTGCTGTGACGGGGCTGTACCTCTCGGATCAGCTGGTGCAGGTTGTGCTCTAACACATACAGATGATCGTCTGGTTTACTCTTCTCCGGCGAGGCTCTCTGGCTTCTCTTCTCTCCAGTGGAGTGACAGAGAGAGATGGAGAGCTGCAGACCTGAACACACACACACACACACCAGTCTCTCTGATCACTCTTAGACTTGCACTGTCCCTCATCACTCTGATTAAGTGTAGAAAAATGTTATTTTAAAGCACAGACTCCACAAAGTTAAGACTTTAGCAGCTCTTTATACTTCGAGATAGTTCTGAGGTTACAGATTTAAAATCATAAGATCCAGTAGTTTAACAGCTATGATCTTCGCAGTGTTGATCAGACGAGTGTGTGCGCTGCTCTGTGTGACAGCGTCTGCTGAATGAATGAATGTAATGTGTGTAAATACCAGGAAAGGGCTGTGAGATGATCTGGTTCTTGACCACGATGTGAGGGATCTGTGATTTGATCTGAACAGCTTCACGTGAGAGCTGAGCAAAGATCTCCTTACACAGCAGCACATTCTGAGCCGCCTCCAGCTTGACATGCCACATCTGAGAAGCTGAGAGAACACACACATTCAGGAGAACACCGGCCTTTAGGGAAGCTTCTCTTCACCATCTCTCTTTTATGCCAAAAATCATTGATTATGTTCCATGAAGATATTTAGTAAATCTCCTAATGTAAATATATCAAAACTTAATGTTTGATTAGTAATATGCATTGCTAAGAACTTCATCTGAACAACTGTAAAGATGATTTTCTCAATATTCAGATTTTTTTGCTCCCTCAGATTCCAGATTTTCAGATATTGTCCTCCGATCAAACCAGACATCACTGGAGACTGAACCGGACTCATATGAGGTTTGGTCTTGTTCTCCAGGCTCACATCTACAAAGGTACGTAGTGTCTGAAGCAGTGTTTGTCATCGGTCGCTCTAGCGGTCTTTACCAGGTTTGGCTTTGGGCTGTCTTCTGAAGAGAGTGACTGTGCCGAGGTCTCCGATATCAGGAGACTGCTTCTGGATGGACACCTGGAGAAGCACACACACACACACACACACGGTCATCAGGTGAAACAGCATGTGATGCCAGCTCATCTAGAACCTGTGTCACCTTAATATACGCCGACCCCTCCAGGTCACTGGGGATCTGCACGCTGAGCGGACAGTAATCCTCGGGGATTTTCTTATCCAGGTCGATGTCGGTGTTCTTGATGACCTCAAACGTGCCGTGATGAGGGAACAGAGACCCTGCAGACCAACACTCATGTTAGACAGCTCATCAGATGCACCTTACATTTGTCCTTTCTCTCTGGAGTGTTACGAGCTCTTGGTGCAGGAAGAAGATCTGTAATGTTGCAAACAATGAAATCTCAATCCAAAGAGATATTCTTTATCAAGTCAAGACTCGTCCATGCCCCCTAAAACACATCGTTTAGACACGCCCCCCCATCTCTACATCACTGTGTGGGAAGATTTGTGTAATGCTGCTCAAATGTTCACGGCAAAGAAAGAAGTAACGTGGTTTCAGTAACACAGTTAGAGTTGAAGCAGTCGTGTCAGAGAGATGTGTGTGTATCTAGGAGAAAACAAAAACACTTTATTTGTTTTTCTGAAAGTAAATGCATTTAGGAATCTTTAAGATTATTTACAACAGAACAGAAAGGCATTTTATGGACGACTGTTTCATGAACCTCAGAGAGGAGGTCATTCTGACTTTACTACGACAATCTGCTGCTTCTGAATCAGATACTGGAAGTGTGCTTTAAGTATTTGCTATTGAATGTTAAAATGGAGAGTTTTGCATGTTGCATGTGTGTGTGTGTGTGTGTGTGTGTGTGTGTGTGTGGGTCACATCACAGTAGAGTCAGCTGTCTTAACCGTCCGTGTCTTGTGTACTACAAACACATACGAGCTTCATCACTGTGTCTGTTCCTCTTTCAGGCTTGAACTGATGGTAAAACTAAGGACATTATTAACTGTCTTTACATTTATTTTGAAAGATGAAGCTCGTGATTATGGAAAGGGGTGTTAGATTTCTGACGAGTGCTTGCGGTGTTCGGCCAATCACAATGCACTGAGTCAGTTGGCCAATCAGAGCAGACTACTCTTGTCAGAAGGAGGGACTTTGTAGAAAACTATGTGTTTGAGAGAGACGGGGCATACAGGACCTACAATAATGTACATTGTTTGAAAAATAATGTGTTTTTGAACATTAAAACATGGCAACATATTCTGTTACACCCAATACACCAAATAAAGATCTTTGAAAAGCATCCTATGACCCTTTCACACAGATCTCCACAGACATCAGAGAGGTCAGCGCGCTGATGTATTACCGGCGCTGCGGTAGCTCAGGTCTCCCAGGATCTTGTCTCCGACCTTGCGCAGCTTCCACTGAGAGCGCAGACGCAGCAGCTCCGAGTTGAAGTCCCTCTGTCTGCGCTGCTCCTGGTTCTCCGCCAGAGACTTGTTCAGCTTCTCGGCTCCTTTCAGCAGCAGCTGGGCCGCCGTGGCCAGAGACTTCTTCTTACTGATCAGCTGGAACACCTGCGGGGTCTGAACACTCGCTCGCTCAAAACCACTTACACATTATCAGACTTCGTAAAGGTAAAACTTTAGGAAAGGATTTAAACTTCATTTCTATCAGTGATGTGAACACAGAATATGAAGAATAATCAAAACGGTCATCCGACGGTAATTTGTGTCACTCTGTCCCAGCCCTAGTCCTGAGGAGACGTACCTTGTTGGCGCTGGGGTCCTGGGACACGGGGTCGAGGGCCATGTACTTCTTCTCCTTGAGCACACTGAGCACGTCGTGCAGCACACACATCTCTGTGAGAGCGCCGCGCAGGTTATTCCTCACCGAGTCCCACGGCCACAGCGAGGGCTGGAACTTAACCGCACCTGTCAGCAGAGAGCAGCGCTTGAGTCACGAGCAGACCTCCGCCTCACAGTAAAACACCCCCCACACACCCTCATCCTCCTCCGGCTCCGGCTTGCTCCAGGGCTCCCGGCTCTCCCGCTCCGGCCCGTCCTGCTCCGAGTCAGAGCTCTGGTCGAAGTCGATCCGCTGCGCCAGCTTGGCCAGGTTCTGAGACATGGAGAGCGGAGGCACGTACGTCTCCAGACCGTCCAGAGACACCTCCTGCACCTGACGCTCACACTGAGACTCGATGCTGACCCGCACCGCCGGACCTCCAGACATCATGCTGACCGCTGCAGCTCTGAGACACACACAGAGAGAGAGAGACAGATCACACACTGAGAGAGAGAGAGTTCACAGATGTAGCATTAGGCTCTGTAAACATGCTAACCGAACAAGCTACGGATACTATAATTATAAAGACCAACAGTCAACCAGGTCTGTGAGGGACTGGTTAAAAACTACATCTGCTCCTCCGTCCCTGATACTTCAGACCCTCTTCAGTTTGCTCACTTAATCTTGATACACACACACCGCGCGCGCATCTTAACCAGAATATGGAAATAACTTCTGATCTCACTGCAGTAAATCGATGTTCTTCTTAAAGGTTATTATCTTGTTTTCCAGAAAACAAGACTTCATATTTTCATCTCGATTTAAGGATGTTTTCATATCTCTATTAGAGAACAAGACAAACATGGGCAAATATATTCATGTTCCGCCGTGCACGCTACATTTAATACCATGAAGACTTCACGAATGTAAGACGTTCTGCTTTGATTTAAGGCCTTTATCCGCGGAAGGGAGATTTAGGATGTTAATAACCATTTTAAGACCAGCAGAAATGTGATCTAGGGAGCAAAATAAACCGAGAAACACTGTGTAGTGTCCAGAACTGACGAGGAAACACAGAAGGGTTTGAGACACGGCCATTGATACACACAGAATGATATGAGCGGACAGATTCAGTCATCTCAGAGATTAAATAATCCCACACATACTTACATCTATGAAGAGACTCGGTTTTCTGCTTTTTTTCTCTTTGTTTGCGTTGTAGTTCTCGAGCTGTGCGATTCTGCGCGAACGAGAGCTGCTGCTCAAATATCGCGAGGCGTGGCAGGGGTCAAAGTTGAAACGAGTTTTACGTTTTCATTTATTTATTTATCATCTATTTTGTTTATAAAAGTGATATGTTCATATCAGATTATTTGAATACAATTGACAATCAATCTATCTAGCTATATATATATATTATCATGACAAACATAATTATCATCCGGTGATGGGTAAATTACTCTATAATAATTACTAGTTACTAATTAAATCTTCAACTGTACACATTAATCTCTCCAAAAATAATTAAATTACTTATTAATAATTACTTTCTAAATCCTATATCCACCTCGACAAGTTAATGATTCAAGGATAGACATGAAATGGAGTAGTCCAATTCTCATTATTAACTAAATATTTACTATGACTTTTGCCTCAATACTCCTAATTACTGCTTATTAATACTTAGTAAAGTAGTTGTAAAATGTAAGAATTGGATAGGACTAAGGATTTAGAATAAAGTCTTGCAGAATAAGACATTAATATGTGCGTTTTAAGTAATAATAAGCTGCTAATATCCCAGTAATATTCATGATAGTAACCATGTAGTTAACATCCAGTTTTAAAGTCTAATCAAAATGCATCTTTTTTTATGTCCCCTTTTCACTTTAAATACTTTGGTGAGTTAATAAGAATATTGAGAATAACTCTCACTATTAAATCCACTATTGGATTGTGTATAAATGTTCTACAGTCCATGAACCGTTGTCCTGACATTTTATCCTACCCTGTCAGATTTTCCTATAATATTTTCTGTTATTTTCATCTATATTTGTAAGAAATGATGTTTGCTCTATGTTTCGCGAACAAATAAATAATCAGCGCGAGCTGTTCCGCGGGTGATTTAAACAGCGGAAGTGACGCAGCCTCCGCGCTAAACGAGCCGTTAGACAGTAAAAGAAAATCTGGTTGGAATGTGTCTATGGGTGATATGGAATCACTTTTTAATTTATAAATGTATTTATTTGTTTATTTATTTATATTTATTTAAGGGAAAACATTTGTTATTTTATTATTGGCTATAGTTTTCAAACTTTTAATCATTACGCACTCCACACTCCTATCCAGTAGGCGGCGGGAATGCACAATTTAAGTCGGTTTGCCAAGCAGAAGAAGATGACATAGTAGCTGGATACCCTTTTTTACTGTTTATGCTGCATACTCGAAGAGAACAGTTGCAGACAAGAAGAAGAAGAAGAAGAAGAAGAAGGAGGAGGAGGAGGAGGAGGAGGAGGAGGATGAAGAAGATGATGGTCTCTGAGACTCTTCTCCTTCAGGCGCTTGTGTCTTCATCTCTATTGTAGTGAAACCCCAGTGTGTGATGCTGCTGAACCTCTTCTGGTTCTGTTCTCTGCTTCGGTCTGTCCAGCATGAATCAGCAGCCAGAGGTAACACTGTGTTTGGTGTGTGTGTGACACATGACCTCACTGAGGGCTCTTCTGAGGTCCACAGCTGTGTGTGGATCAGTGATGAAAACTAGCCAAATCTGTGTGTGAGTGAGTGTGTGAGTATGTGTTGATGTCTGAGTGAGTGAATGTGTGTTTGTTTGTTTGTGTGTGAGCGATGATGACAGTGTTTTGCACCTGAAGTACATGTGAGTAACGCGTGTATGGTAATGAAGGTCTCTACACTTGAGCTGAGCTCAGGAGTGTGTATCTCTCTGTGAGTGTGTGTGTGTGTGCGTACAATCAGACGGTGTACACCACTCTCTTCTCTGTTGATCCAGACATCTCTCTCTCGTCCAGGCGGTCTCCACAGGAAGCTGCTCCACGTGTGTCCGGTGAGTCTGGATCTCTCTCTCACACACACACACACACACGTGTCAGCTGGACCCAGAGACTGCAGCAGATCAGAGAGTACAGCACAGTGTCCATGACAGAGTATACGTGTTTATTTTACACACCTATTTGTAATATTGTCAAATTATTTAAAATTTCTTAAATATTAATAAAAAATACAAATACATCAGCTATCAGCCTCTGCATTACAAGATATTGTCATCGGTCGACCGCTACACTTTATACTGGAGTAATGATGATGGAAGATCAGCTGCACATCACACAAATCAGTTGTGTTGTAAAGGACATTAAAATAGAAACCATTATTGTAATAACATTTTGCTAGATTAAGTTTCTTTTTTTTCCTGTATTTCTGATCAAATAAATGTAGCACTGATGAGCAGAGCAGAAGACACTTCTTTAACAAACATTGCAAGTCTTACTGATGCCATACTCTTGACCGGGTGTGTGTGTGTGTGTATATGATGCTGCAGAAGAAAATATAGATATGTTCGATGTCAGTGTTGCTAATAAATCCCACAGCAATGTCTTCTTTTCTGTTTTCTTTTTTTTATATTATTGCTTGAGCATTTCAGGCACCTATATTTAATTTCCTTAAACATATTTTGAAACGTTTAGTCATCTCATGTGTGTGAGAAAGGGATTAAAAATGCATTGGTTCGGATTAAAAACTGTTTTTTACTGTTTTCTTCAATCTAACTAAACTATATAAAATAATTGTATTTCTTGTCATATGTTTGTCTTTTTTGTCATTTTTATATATTTCCCTACAACAACGTTACAAAGAATAGTTTAATATGCAGTAGATTTTAATATTCTTCAGTTAAGAAAAAGAAAGAAAGAATTGGACTTATTTTAACTTTTGTTAGACTGCAGATTGCAATAAAATAATTCTTGATAATATCTTTAAAATGATTCAAGATTTTTATTAGTCACATACACAATTATATGAGCGAAATCTCTTGACAAATTTAGGCTATTTTACTTTTCTGGACTGCAGAAAAAAAGGCAAAAAACGTGCAAAGTTAATTTGTGAAATAAAATCAGATCCAGATGTGTAATGAAGAATACTTGACACTGAGGCTGACAGCATGTATATTAAACCTGAACGACTGAGGTTATGATCTGTAGAGTGTGTGTGTGTGTGTGTGTGTGTGTGTGTCCATCAGGTGCAGTAATGTGAACATGAGCGGAGTCAGAATGATGATTTATTACAGCAGTGATCACTAGTTCAGTCTGTGAGAGACAGAAACCTCTCAAGCCAGGTAAAAAGCATGTCTATGTAGAAACAGAATACAAATACAACAACTAAAGAAGAACTATAAAAAAAAAGAAGGTAATTTAGCACAACCCGTCCCCGGCGAGGCTCGTCCAGCTCCAGTTTGATCTGAATATGAACGGATGGATTCTGCAGTGTGGGGTTTATAAATATATGCAGTAAACACATGAACAGACTGCAGCCCTCGAGTAAACGAGTGTGTATACCTCTGCTTTAAAGCATTCATATGATGTGTGTTTGGAAATATGACCAAACTGAAATAAGTTCATACTCTACACTTGTGCTAATTCAATGCACTCTCTTATATCCTTTACATATCCCAAGAACACTTTATTGAACAGGCTAGCAACACACAGACTGAGTCCTGACACCGCGGGGGCAGTTCTGGGGTCAGGAGGTCACGGGGACGCGCCGGACGCTTCACTGGAGAGGAGACGCTTCGAGAGGGATCATGATCCTGGACTCCATGTGCTGGATGAGCGGCACTGCACACAACACACAACACTGACTCAGTGACATAGTGAACGAGGGTTTAAAGAGCAGACTCTGAACAGAAATGACACACTAGCAGAGAGAGACTTGAGGAAAGGGTCCGAGGTGAACTGTATTAGACACGGGTCACTTCAGCGAGTGTTTACCGGTGTAATAGACCACTTCATCCCAGCCCTCGTGCTGCCAGGCGGCGTTCCTCGTGTCCTCTCGGGACTGAAGGTCCTTGTACGCTGAAACACATGGACACCACCGTACATCAGAGGAGAAGAGACCGACCTGATACTGTCTGCACCAGGACTCTGTTCTAGTCGGTTTATTACGCTCTGTAACCGCACGTGTGTTTATTCTCACCCCACAGATGATGCACCATGTAGAGGTCTCCTATCTGAGAGAAGAAGCCTCCGACCGCCTCGTGATTGTGCTGCCGGTAACTGATGGCTCTCGCCCTGAGGAACAGAACATCACACACTTCTCAACCATGAACAATCCCCATTTCTATCAGGAGTCACATGATCCTGTCTAAAGTGACTTGTATTCAGGCGTTCTGAGGCTCTTCCTCTCACTAGCACTGAGCTACTGCAACAGTGAAGTCACAGATGAGTCACATTTAGTTTGTAAACCGTTTGTGTACTGTTGATGAAGAATAAATATGTAGATGATTTACCAAGTGGTAAAACTACATTTAACTCTCAGCAGCAGCGGTCTGACCAAACATGACCACATCATGATGACTTCTGAAATCATCTCAGGAATTTCCCATCAGGATCTACAGACTCAACACTTGAGCACATTAGCATGTTCTTTTGTATTTAATAACAAGCCTGTAAACAGCAGTGTATTCATGTGACACACTTGATCTCAGCTGTGTGATGTGTTTATTCAGCTGTGTGATGTGATGTGTGGTTTGCACTCTTACCAGTAGTTGCCCCATTCAATCATAGTCCCGGGCTGAAACAAGACAAACAACAACTGTTAACCTGAATCCAGCTCCCAGCTGCAGAACACACACACCAACACTTCTGTAATGAACACACACACACACACCCTCACTCTCAGCTGGTAGGAGCTCTCTCACACACACACACACTCACTCTCAGCTGGTAGGAGCACACAAACACACACACACACACACACACTCACTCTCAGCTGGTAGGAGCACACACACACACACACACACACACACTCACTCTCAGCTGGTAGGAGCACACACACACACACACACACACTCTCACTCTCAGCTGGTAGGAGCACACACACACACACACACACACACACACACATACTCACTCTCAGCTGGTAGGAGCGCACACACACACACACACACACACACTCACTCTCAGCTGGTAGGAGCACACACACACACACACACACACACACTCACTCTCAGCTGGTAGGAGCACACACACACACACACACACACTCTCACTCTCAGCTGGTAGGAGCACACACACACACACACACACACACACTCACTCTCAGCTGGTAGGAGCACACACAAATTTCTGTGATATAAAGTGGGGGTACATGTCTTTTTTATTGTAAATCCCATTGAATTTGCACTTTCCTGGCATTGAGGCTGATAGGCTAATTATAACTGCTTCTCCATAGGTTAATGCACTAGACTTTGGGATTGGGTTCCCGCAGGACACAAATCTCGCGTTTAGGGTAACCCCCCCCCCCCATTTCAAACGATTGAGTTCGATTTGGTGAACTGGTTCAAGAAGAACCGATTCAATCGAATGATTCGTTCATGAACCGGATATCACTAAACTGCTGTGTTTTGAACTCTCTCTCACAACAAACACGGAAGAGAAGACAATGCTGAATAAAGTCATAGTTTTCGCTATTTTTGGACCAAAATGTATTTTCGATGCTTCAACAAATTCTAACGGACGCTCTGATGTCACATGGACTACTTTGATGATGTTTTTCTTCTCTTTCTGGACATGGACAGTAGACCGTACACACAGCTTCAATGGAGGGACTGAGAGCTCTCGGACTACATCTAAAAGATCTTAAACTGTGTCTCAAAGATGAACGGAGGTTTCACGGGTTTGGAACAACATGAGGGTGAGTTATTAATGACATAATGGGGTGTTGATGGTGCAGTGGATAAGACACATGCCTCTGGTGTGAGAGACTTGGGTTCGAATCCACTGTGAGACACCAATGTGTCCCTGAGCAAGACACTTAACCCCTAGTTGCTCCAGAGGCGTGCGACCTCTGACATATATAGCAATTGTAAATATAGCTTTGGATAAAAGCATCAGCTAAATGTAAATGTCCCAAACAATTTTAATTTCTGGGTGAACTAACCCTTTAAGCTAAATTTTTTTTTAATAATGTTTAAATTAATACTTGTTCAAAACAATCACTTTAGCAGAGTTTCTACTATTTTCTGCACATTCTGAAAAATAAAAATTATTCTTGTTCAGTCTATGCATATAAGCGTTCTGTGGCATATCGCCGAAAAGAACTTAAATTGCAATTTCAGTTTTGATCATACAGGTAAGAGCAATACATCAATCGAATCTGTAAAGGGTCTACTTTTATTTATATACACACATAATAAGAAAACTTTGTGCATTTATAAAATAAAGAAAACAGAGTGTGCTGTCTGCAGCCTTGGTCTTGCGTGATCTTCATTTAGAAATGCGTCATTAAAATGAACTGAAACTCAACAAATACTCCACAAAGAAACATGAGACATATTTCTATAGAAATCTTGACATGTCTTTTTTAAAACTAAGCAAGTCTTATCGACAACAAATATTAAGTAATAAAGTAATCCATATGAAACCAACGCGATCTGCAGTCTTTAACGTCTCCCTTCACTAACTCTAATACGACCACACCCACGCGCTATAGATATCATCCATGTGAATCGGGCAGAGCGTAAACATTATTAATATCATGTTTTTAAACATGATGGTTTCATTCTAAACATGGTGATTATCTCCAAGGACACCCAACATAATATGGTTTTAGCAACTGAATCTAACATCTCATGTCAACAAATGGAAAAGTCATCAGTCTATTAATCTTCATGTTAATCATGGCGCCTTTAGTCGCTACAGCGGGGGCGCTTTTTACCCCAAATATCATACATTTACATATTCTTTCGTTATTTAAAAACCATTGCTTTAATTATCATAAACAAAACTGAAAATCACAAAGAAGATCTTTGTCTCAAAATATGTGCATTGATTTTTTTTAGCTATTCTCATTTGCTACTTAAATTTACAACATTTAAAAAAAACTAAATATTAGATCAAGCAAGCACAGAATCAACTTTGCGGTCTAGGTTATGTGCGCGATCGCGTCAGAGATCAAACAGATAACCTCCCGTGTTTAGTTCTGTTTTTGACAGAAGCACATATCGGACAATTTAAAAAATAGCAGCATAAACAAAACTTTCAAATAAATTATTTTTATTTTTAAGCACTTTCAAGGACCTATGTTGGTTTTCAAGTACTTTCCAGGCCTTGAATCCATATGTCTGAAATTCAAGTACTTTCAAGAAGGGTGGGAACCCTGCACACACACACACACACACACACACACACAAACACACACTCTCAGCTGGTAGGATCAAACACACACACAGACACTCACTCTCAGCTGGTAGGAGCGCAGACACACACACACACACACACACACACACTCTCAGCTGGTAGGAGCGCAGACACACACACACACAAACCCACACTCACACACACACACACACACACTCACTCTCAGCTGGTAGGAGCGCAGACACACACACACACTCACACACACACACACACACACACACACACACACACACACACACACACACACTCACTCTCAGCTGGTAGGAGCTCTCACACACACACACACACACACACACACACACACACACACACTCTCAGCTGGTAGGAGCGCAGACACACACGCACTCACACACACACACACTCACTCTCAGCTGGTAGGAGCTCTCACACACACACACACACACACACTCACTCTCAGCTGGTAGGAGCGCAGCTCGTAGATGTTGGGTCCGTCTCTGGGCACCGGCTCGTTCCAGAAGCTGAACTCCAGCAGCAGCTGGTTCCTGCGGGACAGCAGCATCTTCCCCCTCTCCTTCCTGTACTCCAGGAAGTCCTGCGAGACAACACAGACGTCATCACTCTCCACTGACCCTCAGCTCAGGGCAGCGTTCAGAAGGTCACTCTGGAATCTAACAGCTTACAGAAAGAGACTCTACTTAAAGAGATAGTTAACATAAAAATACAATTCTGTCATCATTTACTCAGCCTCACGTTGTTTCGAATATGTATGAGTTGCTTTTATTTTTGGGTGAACTATCACTTTAAGTAGAAAAACCTGAAATCTGTAACCTGTTAGATTTCCAGAGTAACCTTCTGAACGCTGCTCATTAATTACTGGCTGCAGGCTGATATTCCTCATTAAATCACACTGTGAATGCTGATTAATACACTAACATATTCTGCTTTCAGCATGTATCATGCCACAATGTTACGAGATGTTACACTCACATGCAGACTACAGTAAGTATGAACGTACTGAAATTGTTGGTGTATATTCATAACATAACCCCATAATGTCTGATTCTGCAGTGTTTTACCTTGTTACTCTTTAGTTTGTTCATGACTTCAGTCAGAGCCGGATATCCTCCTCTGTACCTCCACAAGTGCACTATGTAGTGAACCAGAGGCATGTGTTACAGTGTGTACACACACACACACACTCAGCTCAACACACTCTCGTATCAAACACAAACAAACATCTCATTCATATACAGTCAGAGGTGTCCAGGACTGACAGAACATTTCAGGTTACGAATGTAACCAGAGTTCCCTGACTATGGAACGAGACACTGCGTCCTCTAGGGGGCGCTATGGGGAACACCTCTTCATGACTCGTGTCTGAAGCATACATTGAAAAAACACCAACTTGTGGGCCGGCGACAGCCTCCGACGTCACTACTGGCTCGACTATAAACAGGCACCGGGAGAACACGTCATTCACTGAAGCTTGCGTCCGAAGCATGGCAGTGGTCTCTAGTGGTCGCTATGGGGAACAGTATACCCACGCTGCCATGCTGAGGCGAGTGCAGGCCAGAATCATGGCGAGCACTAAGTACCAACTCTAACATTTCCATGGGAGTTGCCCCTGGGACGTTAGACGGCTGTCTGTTACACCCCTTACAGCCAAAGCCCTAAGCTACATACCCAACTTAATTGTAAGGGCCTCGGCCCGGGGTAGAGCTGAAGGCTTGGAATCAGGAAAGATTCCTTTAAAGGGATATGGCTAAGAATCTAGCATTTTCAACAGATCCCTGGAGTTGTGTGAAGTGCCTTCCTACTTCAAACGCTCCACCATCATCCCCATCCCAAAGAAACCCAAGATAGCAGAACTTAACGACTACAGACCTGTGGCTCTAACGTCTGTCGTCATGAAGTCGTTTGAAAAACTGGTTCTGGCTTATCTGAAGGACATCACTGGACCATTACTGGACCCCCTGCAGTTTGCTTACCGAGCAAACAGGTCCGTGGATGATGCAATCAACATGGGATTGCACTTCATCCTGCAACATCTGGACAAAACAGGGACTTATGTGAGGATCCTGTTTGTGGACTTTAGTTCGGCTTTCAACACCATCATCCCAACAACCCTCCAGACCAAACTGACCCAGCTCTCTGTTCCTAGCTCTATCTGTCGGTGGATCACCAGCTTTCTGACAGATAGGCAACAGCTAGTGAGACTGGGGAAATTCACATCAAACAGCTGCTCCACCAACACTGGTGCCCCTCAGGGATGTGTTCTCTCCCCTCTGCTCTTCTCCCTGTACACCAACGACTGCACCTCTAAAGACCCCTCTGTCAAGCTCCTAAAGTTTGCAGACGACACTACAGTCATCGGCCTCATCCAGGATGGTGATGAGTCTGCTTACAGAAAAGAGGTTGAGCAGCTGGCTGTCTGGTGCAGTCTTAACAACCTGGAGCTGAACACACTCAAAACAGTGGAGATGATCGTGGACTTTAGGAGAAACCCCCCTGCACTTTCCCCACTCACCATCATGAACAGCACTGTGACTGCAGTGGAGTCATTCAGATTCCTGGGAACCACCATCTCTCAGGACCTGAAGTGGGACATTCACATTGACTCCATTGTAAAAAAGGCCCAACAAAGGTTGTATTTCCTTCGCCAGCTGAAGAAGTTTAACCTGCCACAGGAGCTGCTGAAACAGTTCTACTCAGCCGTCATTGAGTCTGTACTGTGTACTTCTATAACTGTCTGGTTCAGAAGACTACAGAAAACTGTTCGGACTGCTGAAAGGATTATTGGTGCTCCCCTGCCCACCCTTCAAGAACTGTATACATCCAGAGTGAGGGCTCAGAAAATCACTCTGGATCCCTCACATCCAAGTCACCCCATCTTTGAACTTTTGCCATCTGGCCGGCACCTCAGAGCCGCAAATACCAGAACAGTCAGGCACAAGAACAGTTTCTTCCACCAGGCAATCTACCTCATGAACAGTTAAATGTTCCCTAATTATGCTTATAAACGTGCAATATCCTAATATTTATTTGTTAACCCTCCATCCTAGAACATTCCTGCATCTCACTCAATCCTATTCCATTATCATTTATAGCACAATTGTCTGTGTTGTTGTTGTCTCTGTGTACTGGAAGCTTATGTCACTAAAACAAATTCCTTGTATGCGTAAGCATACTTGGCAATAAAGCTCTTTCTGATTCTGGTTTTATACTAAGTCTTGCCTGTCACACAGGGGCTACCGCTAGCTTACGCATAAGCTTGCTGAAAGAGCTGTCTCAACAGTTCTCTAGTAGCAACACCGTTTAGATAGGTATCAGAGAATACATAGGTGGAGTGGCGCCCAAGATGAACGGGGCTTTTACCAACTCAAGAAAGGACATGAAGCAACCGCGCAAAGCACTCACCATATAGGATTTTAGAAAGAATGCAGAATACTAGCGTGCGAACTTACCACAGTGTGGATTACAGAAAGTGTGCAAAGACTTCACGTGCACACTTACCATTGCATGGATTCTCAAATACTGTTCTAAGGAGGGGCTCTCATGGCACTCTGATAGAGAAGCTCATAGATGGTTGCTCTATCAGAGTAACAGTAATGATTGATAGACAATCAAAACAGTCAAAACATTAATGATTGACAGACATCTACTTGATCAGTGGAAATAATGCTGGAGTGCTCTGGGGAAAAAACGGGGAACTCAGTTTCACCTAAGAGGATAACTTCAAATTAAGAAAGAGAGTAGCGTACTCATAGGAAATCCTTCTTAGCAAAAGTGAGCACTGCTAAACTACCACGAGAACAGCCCAAATAGCCCCTCATATTGAGGGGAAGCGATGCTTGAAGTATAGAGAAACTGGCGCTAGGCTCACTTATTTAATGGCGGCTGCCTGCTGAGACTCAGTGCAACACTCTCCCAATAACGCTCAAATAAACCTTGGTACGTGTGACAAGACTGTTGTAAAGAAGGACAATTTCAGCTTAAACCTGTGTCTTGTCAATGCGAGAAACAAGACAGTCGTTTGCAGCCAAACAACACATTTTGACTGAAGTAAACAAGCAGCTGGGTGAAAACAATGCGGCTTTGACTCAGGCCATTGATGACTTAATGGGCAAATATTTCAAAGAGGCTGACGTGAAAGCCGAATCACGCATCAACAGGCTTGAGAAATGCATTGACAGTATGCATTCAACTTTATCCAAGCACATGGAGGAAATACGGATAATACGCTCAGATACAACTCAGTTAAAAGAGCGTGTGAGTGAGGCTGAACAGACTGTCTCACAGTGTGTGGAAACAATGCACAAATATCAAGCAAAACTCACAGAAATGGAGGATCGCGCACAGAGAGACAATTTGCTTATATTTAATCTAAAAGAAGGAGACAAATGCTCTGGATTACCTTCGAGAACAACTTCCCAAGTGGTTCCCTGCTATCGTTGACACCTGCCCGGAGCTGACACGATGTCACCGGCTTGGACGCCTGCCCGAGCGAGGCACTGGGAGTGAGCAGCGGAGACCACGGTCGCTGATCGTTAGATGTCTCCGGTACACTGACAGGGATCGTATCCTCAAAGAATCCAGGAAAAATCGTTCAGAAGTGGCTAATATTCAACTTCAGTTTGCCGCGGAGTACAGCGAGGCCACTTTGCAGTGTCGTAAATTATGCTACAAGGTGATGTATGAAGCCCGTACAAAGGGGTTTCAGGCTTTCCTTCTGTACCCCGCAACAATACAATTCACCAAAGGTAATGTCAGGCATTTATTTCAAGACGCAAGTAAGGCTGAGCTTTTCATTTCAACTATTGAGGATTAAACTCCAGCGCAGTGACTTGGTAAGGCTGTTACGAGGCAATTTTGTTTGACTTTTTTTCTCTTGAGCTTGTGAACATTTGATGACTTTCTTTTTCGTTGTTGTTGTTTGTTTTTTTGGTTTGTTTTTTGGTTTGTCACAATGTCTGTTACTTTGATAAAATTCTTGGGAGAGTGAACTACTTACTACCTGTCTTTGGGAAACATCTTTGAATTTATGGAAATTTTAGTTGTTATTATTTAAAATTAGATAGGTATAATACTGACAAGATTTGATACTAGAGAGCAAAGCATGCACGATTTTGGTAAGGACTTGGACCCTGATAGCCATGTGTTGAATGAAAGATGTGACACCTCTAAATATTATACTGATTATGAATTTAATTTAAACATTAATTCAAGGGACAGTCTGTCGCTTGTTCATTTCAACATCAGAAGTCTTAATTGCAAATTTCAACAAATTGAAGGATTATATCACTACATTTACAAGTCGATTTAAAATAATAGCACTTTCTGAAACATGGATTAGCGATGAAAATCCGAAAAAAGATCAGAAAAAAGAGGAGGAGGTGTGGCGTTGTATGTTGATAGTCATTTGAAATGCAAACTTGTTGAAAAAATGTCTATTGCAATCGAAGGAATTTTTAAATGTGTAGCTGTTGAAATCGATATTTGGAAAAAAACAGGAATGTGATCGCTGCTTGCATTTACAGAGCTCAAGGATCCAAAATTGATGTTTTTCAGGACAAATTTGAACAATTACTTGATACACAGAATAACCATAAAACATTTTTTATAAGTGGTGATTTCAATATTGACTTTCTTAATCTAAATGTAAGTTTACTTAAGATTTCTTAGAAGCATTGTATACAAGATCTTTTTTTCTGTAATTACGCAGCCTAGCAGAATCACTAGCTCGTGTGCCACATTAATTGATAATATCGTCACAAATGATGTTAAAAAAATTGTTCAGAGTGGATTATTGAGAAATGACTTAAGCGATCATTTGCCTGTTTTTACCATATATGACATGCAACCTGAGATATACAAGAGTTCACATCATACATCATATTTTAGAGTGAGAACCGAGAAAACAATAAATGACTTTAGGAGTGTGCTTTCACAACAGAACTGGTCAGTTGTCTATGTGAATGATGTGAATGCAGCATATGAAACCTTCTTAAACATATATATATATCTAGCTATGATAAATACTGCCCACTTAAGCTGTCAAAGAAAACCCCTAAAAGTGATAAACCCTGGATGACATTAGGATTAAAGCATGTGAAAAGAAAAATAGATTGTATAAAGACTTTGTAAAAAATAGGACATCTAATTGTGAGGCCAAACACAAAGCATACAAAAATAAATTGACGACAATTTTAAGAGAAACTAAAAGGGACTATTATAATAAACGATTGAAAGATAATAAAGGAAATATGAAAATAACATGGAATATATTAATATAATAAAACCAAACTCACAACATATTAAGTTACCTGAATATTTTGTGTACAATGAAACTGTTATGAACAATAGCATAGATGTCGCCAATGAATTTAACTCATTTTATATCAATATTGGGGAAAATATTGCCAAATCAATTGATATATCTAACCAAAGTCAAAATGTTACTTGTGGAATGAAAAGTAGAATGCAGTCCATGTTCCTGGGTGAGGTTCAGGAAAATGAAATTCCATGATAATGATGGACTTGACATGGCCATTGTAAAAAGGACCATTGACTGTATTATTAATCTTTTATTTTTAATTTGTCTATACATTCGGGTGTCTTTCCTGAGAAGATGAAGGTCGCTAAAGTCGTTCCACTTTTCAAAAATGGAGATGTACATCATTTTAACAACTACAAACCAGTATCATTGCTCTCTCAGTTTTCAAAAACCATTGAAAAGTGGTTTGCTCAAAAACTAAATATTTTTTTAGAAAAACATAAATTAATTACTGAAAAACAATATGGCTTTAGAGCAAAAGCTTTGGCATTAATTGAACTCATAGAAAAAATAACATTTGAAACTGAGAATAAGCAACACACAGTGGGGGTCTTAAGCAAAGGATTTGACACTATAAATCACAGTTTGCTATTGTCAAAATCATACAACTATGGCATTAGGGGTCCAGCTCATCAATGGCTCAACAGTTATCTTAACAATCGACAGCAGTTTGTTCAAATTAATGGTCAAAGATCTGATTTAAAAGATATAATATCTGGAGTTCCACAAGGATCCGTTTTAGGCCCATTACTATTTATTTTGTTCTTTAATGAAATTTTTTGATGTTTGCCGATGATACCAACTTTTTTTTTATTCTAGAAATAATTTGTCAGAAATAACAGAAAATATAAATTCAGAAATGGGAAAAGTTAAGAAGTGGTTTGACAAAATAAATCATGTTTAAATTGGGAGAAAACTAAATACATGATTTTTGGTTATTGTAAAAACAATGAAAATTTAAGAATAGCAATTGAAGGAAATGAAATTTAAAGAGTTAACGAGATAAAATTCTTAGGTGTTATTTTGAATGATAAATTGAATTGGAAAGATCACATAGTTTATATTAAGAATAAAGTTTGTAAAAGTATTGGGGTCTTGTATCAGGTTAAAGATGTTTTGGTGTTTTTCATTGCTTATGTTGTACATTTCACTAATACTCCCATATTCTGGATACTGCACAGAAGTCTGGGGTAATACATACTCTACTAACACAAGATCTCTGTTTTTGTTACAGAAGAAAGCATTAAGGATTATCAAGACAGGCTAGAGAGAAAACACAAATAGTTTATTTGTAAATTCTGGACTTCTAAAATTCAAAGATTTGGTTGACTTGAAGATTTTGATTTTTATGTGGAAAGCTAAGCAGAGAGTTTTGCCTATGGTCTTACAAAATGTATTTACTTTTGTATCAAAGGAAGATGGCCATAGAAGGCAATATTATTTTAAAACTCTTTTTGCACGTACTACACAAAAACAGATGTGTTTGTCTATGTACGGAGTTAAACTATGGAACACCTTGGACTGTGAACTGAAGTGCTGCAAAAGTGTTTGTAAATTTAAGAATTTGTATAAGAAAAAAATACAGGAATGTTATAAGAACAATGATGACTAATACGCTTAAAACTAGGATAATTAAGTGTAAAGATAGGTATTACTGAAAAAACTTGATCCATACGTTGATCCATTTATAAAGTAGCTGTTTTTTATTGTTTTTGTTTTTTTTTTGATGTGCACAAATAAGCGACAGGTACCATAAGATTTTCTTCTTCCTGTCCTGTTCGTTCATGTACGTAATGAATGAATGAAGTTATGTATGATTTGTGCAATAATTAATTGAAATATAAATAAATACACACTGGCTGAATGGAGCCCAAGGAAGCAAGGTCTAATCATCTCAAGAAAGGGAATGAAGCTGAGGGCGTAACCCTTATCGTACAGGATTTCAGAAAGTGTGCAGAGTCTTGCGTACACACTTACCACTTACGTGGATTTTAGAAAGTGTACAAAGTGTTCACAAGCACACTCCCCACCATGTTGTTTTGAGAAAGTACACAGAGCATTCATTATCCAAGATGAATCGCCTTCAATAATGAACGTGATATTGTGTAGCTTGTCAGTGATCTACGGCTCTGTCTATTAAATGCCTCTCCTTTTAAAAGCAGGTGATGGCGATTTAGTGGTAATGACGGAACCGGATTTACTGACTAGGTGCGCATGATCATATCATTAGATATATCGCCCAGCCCTAGTGTAGCGTGGTACAACCTACTGCAAAAATGAATAATCAAATGTAAAATAAAATATAGTCTACTGTCACATTAAGAGCCGCACGGATCTAAATTACTGTTACACGTGTATTTTCATTCTCAACTCTTTACATTCATTTATTACATGAACAACGAATGTATACATGAATAATCACCAAGCGCAGCATTTTGACACATTTTTGCGTGTATTGGAGATTTTAGGCGTGCACCTTGAGCTAAAAGATGACTTTACATATCCGTGTTCTGTTCTGTCTCTGAGCATCAGGGGCGCTGCTCAAGTCCTAATAATCGAATCGTTTTTTTTTCGATTAATTGCACAGCCCTAATGTCTCCCCCACAGAGAAAAAGCTCTTTCTACAGGGGGCATCCTCTCATAGCCTCTCATTTCGTGCATCGCCTCAATGTCGGCACAACTCTTATGCTGAAACCGATGGACGTGAGAAGAAAACTGACTCCTTCATTTCTTTTCGATCTCTGTATGGATATCAGGCAGAAATGGAAGGCTCACCTGAGCTGGAGGGCTATGGTCAGAAAGATAACGCGCGTCGAGGCGGCCTCACGGCGTCTCCTTGTTAGCGCACTTTCATGGCAAGTCCAACTTTGCCGTGGCACGATCCATAACCTCCAACAGCTCTACATACGCAGGGCAGGAGAATTGAGAAGGTTCAGCCTCAGCTTCTTCACCATCCTCAAATAACTCCTGCTTTTCCTGAGTAAAAACCCAACAGAACAGTCAGTGAAGACGAAGAAGAGAATGACGTGTTCTCCCGGTGCCGGTTTATAGTCGTGCCGGTAGTGACGTCAGAGGCTGTCGCCGGCCAACAAGTTGGTGTTTTTTCAATGTATGCTTCAAAAAGGGTCACGGCGAGGTGTTCCCCATAGCGCCCCCTAGAGGACGCAGTTCGAAGTTCCCTTGAAAGTGAACTCCAGACACATCAGAAAATACTGACCTTTATTCTGTCATAATGACCATGAAACATGCAAAGGATTGCTCTGAGCACAACAAACACCAGATGAACTGAGTCCTAATGTTCAAATCCACTTTTAACTTGTGTTAGTATACTTCCTTAAGTCTTCAACACTAATGTTACTGTGTGTGTGTGTGTGTGTGTGTGTGTGTGTGTGTTTGTGTGTGTACATATAGAAGGTAATTCTCTGCACATTTCAGAAACGTCCCTCACTAAAACTGTTGATTTCCTTTTTTTCTTGAAGAAAGTCAAATATAAGAGGTCAGGGATGTGTGTTTACTGCTCTGCTCTGTAGAGGGGCTCAAATGACAATGTTCACCTGGGATTGGGTTAAGATGATTTCAGAAAGATGGTGATGTTACTTTCACACAGAGTCTATTAAAGATCTATTTCAGCTCTTATGAAAGTCTAGTGGTTTGGGAGGCCGTCCTACCAGCTTGGTCCTGCTCCCCGTACCAGGTGTTCCAGGTGCCCACCAGCTCACACGGATACCTGCTGTCTCTGTGGATGGACGGCAGCACCTCGGCACTGCAGACACAACACAACTCTGAGCCTCGGATCACGCTCCAGGTGGCTTCATGTCATTAACACGAGGACAACGGCTTACCAGAGTGTGTTATAGGCATCCAGACACTCGGGCTTCACGTTGTGAACTACAACACAAGCAATAAAACAGAGCTAATGAACACACGGCACAAGCACCGAGACGCACTCAGCAGAGGGCAGAACCTACACTGGATTTTATACAAGTTGTTGTCCTCTTTCTTGGCTAGCAGATGGGAGTGAGCGTCTTTTCTGGGGTCCACCTTCCGCACAAACAGTGATTTGAACCAGCTGTCCTCTCGGCTCCGGTTATTAGACGCCGACAGACCCCTGAAACACAACCAGCTCTGATTCACTACACACACGAGTCCCTGCAGCACAGAAGCAGTCATCAGCACAGGTGTGTATGTGTGTGTGTGTGTGTGTGTGTGTGTGTGTCCCTGCAGTACAGAAGCAGTCATCAGCACAGGTGTATGTATATGTGTGTGTGTGTGTGTGTGTGTGTGTGTGAGTGTGTCCCTGCAGCACAGAAGCAGTCATCAGCAGCACAGGTGTATAAGTGTGCGTGTGTGTGTGTGTGTGTGTGTGTGTGTGAGAGTGTGTGTCCCTGCAGCACAGAAGCAGTCATCAGCAGCACAGGGATATCTCAGACAAATACTGTCCTCCGAACAAACCACACATTAATGGAGAGATGATTTATTCAGCTGTCACGTGATATCTTCTCTTATGACTGGTTCAGGGTCACGTGATAAGAGCAAACAGAAACACACTCTCAGTACAGTATAAACTGAGACTGTGTGTTTCTGATATTCTGCATGCATCACTTATCAGTCACATTGATAACTATTACAGCCATTTATTAACCAGTGGCTGGAAGCTAAAACACTGTCTTCAGCATAACCTGAGTTATGAGTTATGAGAGTTATGGGTTATGACCTTGAGCAGCGCGTGCGAGCGCCTTTGACTCCCGCAGCAAACATGAACAGCGCAAACTTTACGATTAACACACTGATAAAGTGTCTGTAAGTTACACATCTGCTCGCAGTAATACTAGTAGTCTCGTCTTTATCTAATGCGATAGTGTGTGTAACATTAGAGACTCTCATGCAGCTCGTGTTTCGCTAAAGCACAAAGCTCCCACATTTATAACACGTAATCGAGATCAAACCTGATAACAGCGGTAAAGTGTCCGTGTTTCGCCTGATAAAGGCCTGAGCAGGAGCTCTGAAGGACTCTGGTCGCCATCTTCCACCGATAGGACACACAACAAAAGCAGCAGGCGAGGAAAGAGTTAAATGCTGCAGTTCTCCGGCGCTGCCGCTGGGGGCGCTACACACCACTGCAGTGTAATATCATTGCTTACACACTAACATTAAACATAACATACAGATAGTGAAACCTTAACTCAACCTCAGCCTAAATCTGCAAAACTATAAGCACATTCTCATCCTCACACTTTCTGCAAAACACTACACACACTTCTCTACATTAGACACAGCAATCAAACATAATGTCACTTCTTTGCCATATCAAGCCACTGCTTTCCAAAATACTACACATATGAACCTATTGATCAAACACGGCTATCAGGTGTCCACACACTTCAAACAATCAAGGTGTGAGCACTATAAAAAGATAACAGGTGAATTTTGTATTCAACAGAAATTAAAGACATGGTGCAGGAAGAGGAAAAGGGAGGAACATCTTTAGCTGGAGAACTCTTTTGGATGTCCCAGGTCAGCGTGGTGATAACATCACAGTATATGCTGCAATAATGCAGAATAGGGTCCTCATGCCAAAATAGGTCCTTACTACACCAACCACATACGCTTTGACGCACAGACTAAACAGTGGACAGACTAAGGGTCCCATTCTTCCTTACCTCTTCCCCTTCTGTATGCAGTGGAAGGTTTATGACCTCTGACCCCATGTTATACCCCTCATTCAAGCAATGGAGGAGGCCTGTGACCTAACAGATGCAGAGTCTGCGTGAGGATGGATTCCCCATTTGAGAATATTCTTCTCTTGCTGTATTTCAAGGGAGGACATTGACTGTGATAATGAAGTGGACATACCCAGCTATATGAAGAGATGATGCTAAGGTGTTGCTTACTCATCTCCACAAAGGTTTATGTACTATTTTATATGGTTTTTGGAATATGTTCTGATTTTCAATGCAAAATGCAGCCTAATTGCAATGATGTACAGAAAGATTTTACAATGAGGTGAACAGGTTTTTTTTTCAGTACTTGTCTCATGTGTTTTGTTTGGTCCATATGTCCACGTAGTTTAAGAATATATATATAAACTGCATCAAAAATAGAAATGTTAAAAGTGTTTAAGATTGTGCCCAGTGGTGTCTAAGTGGTTCAAACTGAATCCAACTGTATGAACCCTGTGTGTGCCATATAATACCAAAATTTGGTTTTGTTAAATTATTATAAATTTTTCAATGAAGTGCTTCATTTAGCAAAAGATCTGATATGAGCCTTGTTTATATATATTAAGTGGTGTGAAAAAGTGTTGGCCCCCTTCCTGATTTCTTTTTTTTTTTTTTTTTTTGCATGTTTGGCACAGTTTAATGTTTCAGATCATCAAACAAATTTAAATATTAGTCAAAGATAACAAGTGAACACAACATGCAGTTTTTAAATGAAGGTTTTTATTATTAAGGGAAAATGAAATCCAAAACTACATGGCCCTGTGTGAAGAAGTGTTTGCCCCTAAACCTAATAACTGGTTGGGCGACCCTTAACAGCAACAACTGCAATCAAGAGTTTGTGATAACATTCAATGAGTCTGCTACAGCGCAGTGGAGGAATTTTGGTCCACTCATCTATGCAGAATTATTGTAATTCAGCCACATTGGAGTGTTTTCGAGTATGAACCGCCTTTTTAAGGTCATGCCATAGCATCTCAATAGGATTCAGGTCAGGACTTTGACTAGGCCACTCCAAAGTCTTCTTTTTGTTTTTCTTCAGCAATTCAGAGGTGAACTTGCTGGTGTGTTTTGGATCACTGTCCCACTGCAGAACCCAAGTTTGCTTCAGCTTGAGGTCACGAACAGTTGGCCAGACATTCTCCTTCAGGATTCTTTGGTACACATCAGAATTCATGGTTCCATTTATCACAGCAAGTCTTCCAGGTCCTGAAGAAGACCATCACACTACCACCACCACATTTTACAGCTCCAAGATTTCTCAGATGTGTCAGACTCAGTTCCTCGAGGGCCTGCAGAGTCAAAGTCAAAGTCTGCTTTATTGTCAGTTCATCCACATGTACAGCACATACATCAAACACAAACACACATTCAATGTAGTTTTCAAATAAGCGTAATGATTAGATTAGCTTGATCAGATGTGTTTAATTAGGGTTATATCTAAACTGTGAAGGGCTGTGGAGTTGCCTCCCTCCCACTGTTAGAATGCAACAAATACATTTTAAACAAGCTACTTTTTTCAGTTTTACTTGAGCAGATTTTTATACTGGTACTTTTACTTGTACTTAAGTAAAATTTCATTAACATAATGGTACTTTTTACTTGGGTAGAATATTTTTGTACTCTTTCCACCTCTGGTTAGAACATAATGAAGTCAGAGATACCTGATAGCAGAGATTTCTGTGAAGAAATGTGAGTTCCTGTCTCATACTCAGCTGTTGTGCTCGTTGTTTTTCAAGCTTTGCCTCTGAAATGTGTCCCTTGTTCCCTATCAGTCTGGTCGAGAAGACTTCCTGCAGCAGTCGCTCATCTCTGTACCCAACGGGAAAACAAATCTACCATCACGAGAACACAGCGATAACTGCGACTAATAGACCCACGATTGAGAGATCTGGAAATCAATCATGCTGAATATGTTTCCAGTTGTCCCACAGGAGTCCTAAAGGATCCAGCATTTATCTTCAGGCCGGAAGGAACTTTAACTGCTATACGTTTGACTGATGTCTGTTTAGTTTAACACATACAGTGCTTCATCATGTTTGTATGCAACACCTTTAGTTAAAACAAAGTGAACACTTACAGTATTTGACTGTATATGAATATGTATTAAATTGTTCCAATTTCTTATAGCCTGCATGTATATTTGTATTTCATATGACAATATATTTAATAACTGTAAATGTAATATATGTAGGTAGATTACATAACTACACTTCTGGTCTCTATTAAATCAAATGCAAAACAAATGAAAGACTGAAGCGAGGTAAACAAGTGTAATTAGTCTGTGAGAGCTCCAGGAATATGTTATTTTATGTTACTTCACCAGTCTCAGTAACACATCCTCTGTTCAGAAGACGGAGATCTGCTTGAGATCTGTCACCACTGGCCTGAGAAACAACAGAACTATTACAAAATGAACCAGAGATTACAAATGCAAACACACGTTTACGGCGCCAGTATTAATCATGACATGCTTCAACAATTTGGATCATATGTGAAAACATTTCTAATGATCTGAGTTCGTGTTGATTTAAGTTGGAATCACATCTATTGATCGCAGTTTCTTTCAAAACATCAAAGCACATCTGTCATTATCAGCGCTCTAGCGCCAGAACAGAGTGTTAAACATTGATATAACAAATTAATAATTGATTACATAACATTTCAACCATTTCCCAGTTCTCTCTGTAAATGCTGGTGTGTCTGTCAGAATGAGGACGGGAGTCTGCAGCACTGGTTGCCAGGGCATTGCTCGGTGGTCGCTAGGTTGAGTTGAGTTGAGTCCATTCCTAAGTCTCTATGATATTCTTGATCCTTATATATAGCTCCCTTCTTCCTTCTAGAATGGTAAAATAGATAACATTAGAAATACAATAACAAATGTAAATTCTACAGCGTCTAATACTTCAGTTTCATCCATCGCACCCAAAGATAAACTGCAGTGCTTTACAACCATAGGACAGGAAGAGCTAAATAATCTTATCACTGTATCTACCACTTTGTCTATTTAAATGGGAGTCATCTCATTTATCATCAGTAAAATATGGAGTGCCACAAGGATCCGTCCTAGGTCCCCTTCTATTTTCAATATATATGTTGCCCCTTGGTAATATTATTAGAAAATACGGAATTAGCTTCCACTGTTATGCTGATGATACTCAGCTATATATCTCAACGAGACCAGATGAAACTTCTCAATTATCTAAGCTAACAGAGTGTGTTAAAATGTAAAGTATTAAAGGATAAATTCGGATAAGACAGAGATATTAATTATTGGACCTAAAAACTCTACACAGAATCTTGTAGATTACAATCTGCAACTAGACGGATGTACTGTTACTTCCTCTACAGTCAGAAATCTGGGTGTTATATTAGACAGCAATTTGTCTTTTGAAAATCATATTTCCAATGTTACAAAAACTGCATTCTTCCATCTTAGAAACATTGCCAAGCTACAAAACATGTTATCTGTTTCTGATGCAGAAAAGCTAGTTCATGCATTCATGACCTCTAGACTGGACTATTGTAATGCACTTGCTTGTCGCCTAACCTGATTTTACCAAGTGAGACATGTTCCTGGGACAACATTGTGATTAACCAATCAGATTTGAAGAACCAGTTTATAGATTTTGTGAAGTTTATGCTTAAAATCAGTGTTTGGTGCTTGTACATCAGTGTCATTCATCTATCATTTCCTCTGATTTTAGGGAATTCTCATGGTTAAGGTTAGGTTTAGGTGTAGGGATATGGTTAAGAATATATTTTTGGAATAAAATGTTGTTCCAGGGTCAACAAAATATGTTGACCTAGGAACACATCGAACTTGGCAAAATCAGGACGTGCGTGGTTGTCCTGCTTCGTCAATAAACAAGCTACAGGTCGTCCAAAATGCAGCAGCTAGAGTCCTTACCAGGTCAAGAAAATATGATCATATTACCCCAATTTTACAGTCTCTGCACTGGCTACCTATTAAGTTCTGTATCAGTTACAAATTATCATTACTTACCTATAAGGCCCTAAATGGTTTAGCTCCAGCGTACCTAACTAGCCTTCTACCACGCTACAACCCATCACGCACCCTAAGGTCACAAAACACTGGACTTTTGGTCGTTCCTAGGATAGCAAAGTCCACTAAAGGAGGTAGAGCTTTCTCACATTTGGCTCCCAAACTCTGGAATAGCCTTCCTGATAATGTCCGGGGTTCAGACACACTCTCTCTGTTTAAATCTAGATTAAAAACACATCTCTTTCGCCAAGCATTGAATAATGTATCTTAAATTGTGAGTATAGTTGCATCTGACCAAATGTGCATTTTTATTAATTAGCTTTGGTTAAACTAATTAATTTTAGTTTGTTGGATCAGCAGCTATGCTAATGATGTCTGTATTTTGTTTCTCTGTTTCTGCTGGATCTTCATCCCGTGGTAACTAGGATTTAAACAAGCTCCAGTCTGGATCCAGAACACCTGAGAAGAGATGATGCTGACCCTCAGAGGAACTCAGATGATGCTGACCCTGAATCAACAACAGAACTAACAAATATTGCTACAAGTGTGATTTCATTATATAATAACTGCTGTTTATAGTGTTCATCATCTGTTTGACTTTAATACATTTTTCGGAACATTCCTGTTATATGCACATAAACTGACAGTCACCACTGATAAGCTCCTGCTAAATATTCTAGAAGCTTAAGTTGCTTTCCAATGATTTGTATCATAAAAAGCACTATACAAATAAACTTGAATTGAATTGGAAAAATTGTAGATCTACTTTTTAAGAAAACTGACAGCACATACAGGGCCCTCAAGATGGGCTGTACAGTGTTAGAAAAGAAAAAATAATCAGTTGAATAACTTGGATGCAGTGTCAGATCAGAAGAATGAATGCAGTCCAGCAGGTGTTGTGTTGTAGAGCATGGGCCTCTAGGTGGCGCTTTTGTCAGTCTGTTGAGAATCACAGCCGCATGCGACCATGCATCGCAGATGTATAGATGAAAAACAGCAGTTTCAAAATAGTGCAATGGCTGCAAAATGATATATACAAATAGAGCTGTGGAGACAAACAAACAGGTGTGAACAGAATGATTTACTTGAGAGTTAAGTCACATTTATCCATACCTGTACTTAAAATATATAATAAAATATCAAAACAAGTGTCTGTATATGTTGGAATGAGGCTTTTTCTTCACTAGCATCACTTATCTTCACAGTGTCTTTGAATCAGCTGGTGTTTTAGTGATTTTTAGTCCGTTTAGTCAAGATCCAGAATGCCAGTTGAATAAACCCTGACTTTCAGAGTTGACAGAACCAAACAGTTCCAGCCTGGCTTAGATCAGATTCAACAGGTTCACACATCACTGACTGTAGACGTTCTCCATCAGGTCAGGGTTTGGTCCAGAGTTTGTGATTCACTCTGGAGCTGATGCACCTGAAAGTGTCTGCGGCCAACAGCCAATCACACGGATCGACCGACAACCGAAGAGGAAAAACAGCCACAACAAATATCTTGGATGGGATTTAATGCATTTACAAGGCAGGAAACATCACAGCTGATGCCACGAATGTTTGAGAATACAGCTGAAAAAAATAAATACAAATTATTCAAAACCAGTGAACCATATTAAAAGTTGAATATTGTCAAAATATAATTGCATTGCATTGAGGATGTGATATATATAATTTATATACAATTGATATAATTAGCAGCATCCCTAAAATGCTGTAATTTGGTGCAAGAGAAACGGGGTGGGTGATTTTTACTGTGTCAGATATGTGTTTACTCACGGCTGATTGCTAATTTGATTTGAGTTTGTTTGCTCAGGAACACAGTTGTTGAACCAATCATCTGATCTTTAAAAGTCATGTGACTAATTATACTGGTTCCACACAGCAGGTGTATTTCTGTCCTCTGCCAGCAGAGGCGCTAACCAGTCAAACTGCACTCGTGTTGTCCTGAAAATATCTGCCTTGGCAAAACAGATGCTCAGTGAACTGATCTGGCGCAAAGGGGTTTTGAAGGAATCTGCATCAAACTTCTCAACCACCTTCCTCCTCATGACAAAAATGCCAGATAAAGGTGCATTCATGCATTTTGTGACCTTTCGGCACAAACGGGGTATTACATCTCTTGCATGACGTGTTCGGAAGTGAGCCTCCATCAAGCCTTTGTTCACGTTACCTTAGATTATAAGAAACGACTTTGAAGCTTTTCCTTCTGCATGTGCTCTGCTTTCTTTTCTGCTTTCTCTGCCTTTTATGGTCACTTAGAGAGGAATGGAGCGAGCCGAGCCGTTCCAGCGCAGGCATTCCAGCAGTTGTGATTTTTGGCACGCAGATCCACGGGCTTCAATCAAGAGCTTGGCACGGGTCGACCGCAGCACACAGCTGGGCACACAGGTCCACCAGAGGCTCCGAAAACATGCTGGCGCGGGCCTGGGAGTGATTTGGCCTGTCCCGAGTGACTCACGAGAACAGCAAGCTTATGTTTCCCACTTTACCGCTTGGGCTGAACATTGTTTCATGTTCAGTGTCTGCAAAGTTCAAGCAGTCCACGCAACACTCGGGCCCCAGTGATCATTTAAACAAGAATGGGATGCAAACACCTCTAGCTATGCAGCCGTGATTTCACACATTATTATTGCATTCAGAAATGTGTTGACGCAATTCATAACAAGCATGTGTTGTGTTCTCAGCATTACCACAGGAGGCGCTATATTGGCTGTTAGTCTTGGGTTTTCTCTTTCAGGTCGACTCCTGTCAATGCAGAATAGTTAGTTAGGTAACTGTTCTAACTACATTATAAAAATTATAATTGGAGCATCATTATCCCATAACTTCCCCTACTTTTTAATTAATTCATGTTTAATTCTGTCATTTTTGTTAATTTGTGGCATAATATCAATATTTTCTTGTGTCATGTCTGTAGGTCCGTACAAAGGTTTCACACTGCACAATTTTTTTTTATAAAAATAAAAATAATTATTGACAGGAATGCTCAGATACAGATGAGTCAATAGGAAAGTAAACTTAACTGGTGGTTACACTGACCAATCCTGCCTCTCAGTGTTGACCAGAAGATGGCAAACTCTCTATTGACTGAACATGTAATACACACATGATGTCACTGTACCACAATTTCACTTTTTTTTGTAATTTACACAGAGAAGATATCAGTATTGTTTCAAACATTTTGACTTGAAATCTGTTTCAAAGAGTTTGCCTTTCAGGACCTAAAGGCTGATGTTGTGTAGATGAATGGGCAAAATGCATATGAAATGTTCTGTTGTTTAAACACCTCCTGAGATGATGCTGTAAACGCAGAGTGAAGGTGGTTTGAGGAACAGTGTCTGTCGTGTCTGTAGTCGGTCAGTGACTGTGTGGCGGGGCAGGGGTTATATCTGCAGTCTTCGGTTGTGCATGTGAATGGTTACAGGTGCAAGTGAGAATAAGCAGAGCCTGGTGGAGGCATGACAAATACACATACACATTAATTTATCACACTATTAAATTAACAAATCACATTATAATCACTTACAGGTCATGCCATTCATCACACAATCAGTCAAGAGTCATTTGTTTCCCATATGCTAATCATTTTACTGCATCTGCAGAGTTCTTTAGTTCACCGCAGGGGATTCTGGAGTTTTTCAAAACAGGAACTGCTGGAATTAATCCATAGTACATTTGATTAGCATGTGAGTTAATAAGCCAAAAGGTTTATGGCATGAGATGAACTTGAGAAGATTGCTTCCGTCTGCTGCCGTATGGCTAATGAAAAAACCTAAACCTAAAGTCAAAATGAAGGTGAACTGGTGGGACAATAACCGGGACATGGTCAAAAGATCGGGTCTGTGCAGTCAGACTTGCAGTGTAAATGTGGTTTCATTGTCAGTTGTTTCCCTTTAGATTGTCTCTACCGGTGTCTTTCTTACCTTATTTGCCCTTGTGCATATAAGCGCTATTGTTTCTGTGTTCCTTGTCAAGTCTTGTTTATTCATGGCTGTTTTGTATGTGTGTGTTTAATGCTTTTCAGTCTGTGTGAGAGATCAGTCGACCAATGCACATCATCCCAGAGCTTTACTACTCTTTCTTTGCTGAGGTTAGTGAACAGATCAGTTGTCAAATATTGACCTTTTGATAATCCTAGATGTTGATGGGATTCCTCATTTCACAGAAGCCATGGCTGGAGTGTGCAGCATGACTCCGGGTCTCTTTCAGGGAAGCAGATCTAGAGCCGAGTTCATCGTGTGCAGGAGAGCTTGTATTTTTGACTTGACAAGAATGCTCGACACCCCTGGAATTCAGCAGGATCCTTCGGAGGGATTTGCTTTAATCCTAAAATATAAATCACATCAAAGAGGGATTCTTGGCCAAAATATTATTTTATGCTTCAGAATATGGAAATGTTTAGACCAACAGGAGAGCTTTAGCCACATTACTAGTGTTCATAAGGAACTGACTCAAAGGAATAGATTGTCCAGACATAAAAACTATGTCATCATTCATTCATCCTTCTGTTGTTCCAAACTCGTATTTTCACATTTAAGCAAAAATGTCCATACTGTTCTTTTCCATAAAACAAATGTGACTGGGTCGGTGAAGCATGGGAAGATGACAGAAACGAAACATGAAAGCATCAGGCATCTAAATCCTCAAACAAGGTCAAACAGTACCTTTGTGTGAAGAACACGCAGAAGTCATTATTCACTGAGAGTCTTCCACCGTAGCTCTCAAACCTTTAAAACCAGCAGCAGGTTGACAATCCAATGCTCACGGCCAATTGTGAGGGGTCAAGTGCAGATTACAATATGAGATTTCTAGTCAATAATGGACTAAATTTAATTCTGTTCCTCACATAAATCTATTGTATGGCTTTAGAAGACATGTATCACTTACGTTGTTTGAACTGCTTTTATGGTGCTTCTTGGTCATTTTTAATGGTGTGCGTATGGAAAATCAGCATGGACATTCTGCTTCATTTGTGTTCAGAAAGAACATGACATGGATTGGAACGACATGAGAGTGAGTAAATGATGACTACCATCAATATTCATTTTTGGGTGAACTATCAAACACTATGTGAATCATTACGATTTTGTGTGCACTCTGTGTTCTAACAGAGCAATAAATGCCTACATTTCACCGCCCATGTCTAGCAGCTGTAAATCACATTCACCAAAATACGCTTTGCAGTTGGAGCAGGTTTCGTGAGCTTTGGTGGTATGTACAGTATAGGTTATTGAGAGAAAAGCACTGGACAATAACATAAGCTGATGTGAATATTATATTGATTGATTTAATGTGTTCACATCCCAACAGGCATACTACAGTAAATCATAAAAGATAAGGTGCAGCACAAAAATCTCGCAGCCGCAAGCTTTTCTCCTGCGAGTACTGGACTCTCTCTGCATCAGTCATTAGCACCGGCGTCCAGGGGGAGTGTGAAGAGAGGTATCACACGCTGGATTGCACAGATACTTCAGGCCTGAGTAGAGCATGCTTGGCCAGATTCTCTTGGGAAAGTTGAGCTGAACTGATCCTAATCCCTTTTGATACCATTCCTCAAAAGTGAAATATGGAATTCCAAATGTCTGGACTATGCTTATGCCAGCAGAAGTTTCTAAACTCCAGATATTCCTGCAAAAGCTGCCTGTTTTACTGTTAACATGCGCACGTGGCCTGAACACCATGTAAGGACTCTGCTGCTTTTGCAGACATAGCGTCATCTTGTTGTGTCAGATGAGGATAATAGAAATGTTTGTAAACCCACCTGCATCTCTCTCCAGCTGACTTCCACCTGGAAATAATTCCATCAGACCAAAATGATTTGTCTTTTTCCTGTTTAATGATATCTGTACTTGTGATGATGCATCTGTCTGTCTGCCTGTTACCTGTTTACTTGGGTTGGATTTTATGGGAGTGTTAGACAACACAAGTCTTATTGTTATAATTACTCATCCGCAAATGGAGGGGACAGAAAAAATAATGTCATGCTATGGCCTTGCCAGACGTTTCATTTTTTAAACAGATTTTTATGGAACATGCAACAAAGTCAACTACAACACAAACACCAGGCCAAATTACGCTTCTGCTAGAGAAACAGAGTGTGTGTAGAAACACACGCTTCTTCATGCGGTTTAAAGCAGGATCCTTTATACAAATGAACTTACGGGACACAAATATCAATGTTTTTCTTCCATTCACAGACCTCATCACCACTGCACTGGAGTTCTGCATCATTGAAACACTTACACATTTATATTTTGCAGAGGCTTTTATCTAAAGTGACTTACATGGCATTCAAGTAATAGTTTATCAGTTCATGCACTCGCTGTGAATCAAATCCATGATCTTGGCATCGCTAGGGCCATGTGCTTGATAGGGTGGTCTATGTGGCCATCCAAGGGTCTCTATGATGTTCTGGTCTATATCTACAGCACAGGACCCTCCTTCAGTTTAATGCTGCATTTGGACAGATTATTTTTATATGGAGAAACACTTTAGGACTCTGTGTCACTTTTCCACACTACCCAATTAGATCTTACACTAAATAACAGGACAATGGAAAATTTATATGATCATAGGACTTTTCCAACCAATGTTTGATTTGTCCAAAAGAGATTTTATTGAACTGTTCAAGCAGAAAGATTCTGCACCAGAACCAGACGGAGAAAATGAAGAAACAGCCATGAGACAGGTGTTACATACAAATAATGACAAAATCTAATAAATGTTCTATTTGACAGACCACTATGGCAAGTAATAATTTAATTGTCACTTAGTTATATACTCAGTAAGTCAGTAACTGTATTGAAATGGGCGTGAGAATTTAGACTAAAACATGCCTTTTCGGCATGCATCATATTATCCACCCAGTAAATATTTATGCATTTAGATATTTGTTTACTTTTTTATAAGAAAAATGACTGAAATTGGATCTGAGTAAAGAGTAGGTCCTACATTTCCAGGAAAAAAGTGTGGAGTGGAGTCCTGAGGCGACTGACCAAGGTGGAGCCAGAGAGACAAGGAAGCCTGGCAGAGCTGGTGGACCAATGGGCCACGGTGGAGAGAAGGGGGGCTAAGAGCAATGGTGAAGCTGATGGGCCGCCAGCCCAAGGTGGAGTCTGGGTCTCGGAGATTTGAGGCGGAGACCAGGGATCCTCAGGCCTCGGTGGAGCTGGAGACTAACAGGCCCACAGTGACTCTAATCCACAGATAGGATGACAGAGGACACAGAAGAGGAGGTGGGAGAGGGAGGCTCGGTGGGAGTACATGACAGTCAGGGGTTTCAGGTATAGTGTATGCAACCCACACATACCAAATTGCAACTCCCAGCACACGGAGCATGGCAGACGGGGGAATGACCTCTGCAGTCATGACTTCCATGGTCGTTACAGGACAAAGAGGTTATTCATAAATGGCCTCCCCGGTCACAGCAGGACAGACAAACAGTTGAGATGATGATGGAAGAAGACTGGGTATATCCGAATAAAAGTCCTGCCTCAGCTCACCATCAGTAGGCGGGACTTTACTCTGCGGGACTTTACTCTGCGCCCTCACATTCCATTGTGTCATCCTCCATGTGGGGTTTTGTGACCGGCTCACACACCTGGTCAGATGTTGTATGAGGCTCTGGCTCCGGGGTGATCCTCAGCTTTCACCAGCTCGTGGTGGGCTTTGGATCTCCATCTGGGGTGGGCTCTTATTTCTCGACTTGAACGAGTCGTAGGGATTCGTGGTACTGTATAAAACTGGTTTAAGTCCTATCTAACCAATAGGAACTCTCCAGTTAACCTTGGGGAACTTTTTTTTATCATCATCGGCTTTTACATGTGGGATCCTGCAAGGATCCATTTTGGGACCCATCTTGTTTTAACTGTATATGCGGTCAATTGGATCTATTTTTAGTAAACATGGTATATCGTTTCATTGCTATGCTGCTGACACGCTGATATATGTACCAGTAAAGAAGGAAGGCAACCTTTTAGAACCTCTACTTGCATGCTTAAAGGACTTGAAAACATGGTTGGCTGTGAATTTTCTGCTCCTAAATGAAAGTAAAACTGAGACTATTAATTTTGTACCCTCCAATGCATCTGGGTCTACTAATATTGATTTAGACCCTTTATCTATCTATGGTAAATCCACAGTTAAAAATTTAAGTATCATTTTTGGAGATTCCTTGATATTTGATAAACAGATCAATGGTGTGGTTCTATCTGGCTTTTTTCAACTAAGAACACCTGCAAAGATTAAGCCGTTTTTATCATTTTGTGATTTTGAAAGAGTGATGCATGTTTTTGTGCCTTCTTCTCTGGACTACTGTAATTCCCTGTATGAAGGGATAAGTCAGTCCACCCTGTCACGACTACAGTTTGTACAGAATGCCGCCGCAAGGTTGTTAACAGGTTTTCAGAAAAGGGACCATATCACTCCCATTTTGTCATCTTTACATTGGTTGCCGATCCATTACTGAATTGATTTTAAAATTTAGCTGTTTGTTTTTAAATCATTAAACTTCCTTGCACATAAGTGGTCCGCAGGGAAGCATGAATGACTAACAGCTGTTAATACACAATTACCATTTTCAAACTGTACTATATAAGTATTAAAGAATTAGAATAAATCTAGGCTATCACATGCCATTTCAAAGCACAATGCAAAACTGTGATATTCATTCACTGATGCTCTTAAATCATCATAAGCGGCAGGGCTAAATCCAGAAGTATACTTACTTGTTGACAACCTGCCAAAATAAAAGCCTGCTGATTTTAAGTTTGAAAATTATCAAAATGCTTTTATTTAAAAAAAATTTTTTTATCCAATGCAACTTAAAATTGGGGAATAGATAAACCGATTTTTCTTAAAGAGGTGAACAAAGAAAGTAGTAGTAAATATTAGCATTTTATTTTTGTTTACTACAAAATAATAGTATTTGTATTTGATACTAGGCCTACGTTTTAATTTTAAATGGTATTATCGCACATTATTATTTAGTTTATTATTTTAATCAAAAAATGCAATAATATTATTACTATTAGTAATACATTTTTTTTATAGTTATATTTAAAGGGTCACGCTATATGCAGTGCAAATACCAAACCAATCCCCAGGTTCTCTTATGAGAACCAGGCTGAAAAAATTATGTGCACCCCTGCTTATATTTCTGATTTGTTGCAACTGTACTCTTCATCAATATCTCTTAGGTTCTCTGACCAAAAACTCTTGATTGTTCCTTGGTCGAGATGCAAACTGTGGAGAGACCATGCTTTTGCAGTATTGTTGTTGTAATTGAATGTATGCTCTGTGCCATGTATACGTGTATATATTGTCTGCTTATCTATTTTTTTTTTAATTTTTTTATCTGTACAGCACTTTGGTAAACTTCTTGTTGTTTTTAATCATGCTTTAGAAATAATTTGCCTTGCCTTACCATACAAACAGGCTGTTTTTGCTTTTATAAAGTGTTCTAAAAAACAACAACAAGAACAACAACGACAAAACACAAGGCTTAAGAGTTTAAGATCCTTGCTTGTGAATGTTCTCTGGGTGTAGATCATTGAACTATCGTCGTACATCAAGCACTCCAAGTGTTTCAAATGGACAGTGACCAATGAGAAGACACTAAAAAAAGAGAAGACTCCAATCTCTTAAGAAAGCATAAGTTATATGCATGGTGGTGATTTAGTATGAATTTGTACAAAAATTTACTATGTTTAGAAGAAAAACAGATTGGTAGCAGATTGGTTTTAGTCTGGCCATTGTGAGAGTTATTTTACTGAAAAGATGTTGCATGCAGGTGTTACAAACTTGCTTAATGCAGTTTACTTATTGATCTAGATAAAATGCATTGCTTAAAAAAGTTAAGGTAACACTTAAATCACACTTGTGATCTCAGTTAACAAAATGTTCAAGTTAAACACTGTGCTAGCCTGGATGAGTTGAATCACCTGTGCAACCTGATTGGGCTGCAGGTACTGCTATATGGAGTGAGAAGAACCGAACACAGATCTAGAAACAAACTGGTCAGGAAGGATAAGGAGATAACAATATCTGTGGCCACCACCTGCAAACCATTCCCTTTTTGGGTTTTGTCTCGCTGTTGTTTGTCCAGAATCTGATTCACAATCACTTCTGCTTCTTAACTGGATAGACTGATATCCCTGAAGTTTAACAGAGTTCTACTGTGATGATTAAGTGTTCCCTTCATTTTTTTCAGCAGTGTATTTCAAATGAATTTCATATTATTTTTTGAATGTGTTACCCAAGTAAAATACATAAATAAAGGTTAGTGCTTTCTTCTGATAATTCATGAGATGGGAAAAAGATAAAAGTAGTAAATGTGTAATTGTGGCAGAGAGAAGAGTTTTTCTGAAAGGTTTCTGCCCTGTGTTTCTGAACACCACAAACAGCACGTCTTTACTCTTCAAGCTGCATTATTTGAGAAATCATTCATGGATTTATGTTCCTGTGTTCACACAGTTCATGTATGAGCAATAGTGCGACTAATGATTAGATCAGTACAGTTAACTGTTCTTGAAAAGCTGTCTTCTTTAACCTGTAGTAAGATTAAGCATTAGATAGGATGCTTCTTAAAAATGCTTTCAAATCTAACTTTGCAAACTAAATGATGTGTCAGTTTTCTTTGACTGATAAGTTCCTAGAAACAAATACGGGAAAATATTCGATAACTGAAGCACGCTTGTCATTCTTGCACACTACGGTCTTCCTTGTTGCTTTATAGAGTCCAGAGATAATTAGGAGTTGCATCGCAGAAATTCTGACTCGATGGTCAACATCACAACGGGTCCATGAACCATTGGAAACAAGGTGCGAGCGTTCTACAAGAGGCTGAGGGTGATGTGTGAGGCTCATTCCTCATGCGCTGTAGAAGTGAGCAGCGCTCCAGACTCTACCTCTGACAGCAGCAGCTGTGCAAACATCTGTTCTAATACGTCTTCTGAAGAGCCCAGGAAAAAGCAGGAAGGCCATCCATTAAGGAGCGTGAGCCGAGGGTCATTTTTAAAAAGGCGTCTTTTACCTCCTCAAGCATTTTGGGTGGATCTTTGACACCTCCCACACTCCTCCAGAGTCATTTGGCTGTCAGTCGGCATATTCTGTTTCCTCTTTGCTTTGCTTGGCCGGGACCGGCTAATGGGGACTGATATCAGCTCTTAAAGCAACAGTGTCAGCCATGTGGGAAAATAGTCCAAATTCACAAGCTCCATGAGGCCTTTGTGGGTTTCATCGGCGAGACTGAACGCCCCATGCCTGCAGTCACCTGCTTCCAAACTGAGGGCTTTTAGTGCTTTCCTCGCTCACGATAGCTTCACGACATATCAGCAGAAGCGATCCATTTATATGATGGAGAACGAGGTGTGTTAGAAATACTTTAACACTCCTCACGATGTCAAGTGTCAGAATTAATTGGCCTAGGCTTTGGGGGTTTCACCATTTTATAAAGATTGATTAGTATGTTATGGTCGTTAATGTAGCGGTGTGTGAATTATGTGTGTGAATTATGCATGGTATTTGAGAAGGATCTGTAATGATGAAGTTTGTGCACAATTTCATGCACAGCTTTGTGTAAGTTTTTTCCGTAACAGCTGATAAGAATAAATTGACAATGGAATTTAAATATGAGTGGTATAAAAACAACTTATTAGATGTTTACCCACATAAAATCCTTTATTTAATAATTGGTAAACCCATCGTTCCATCACAATTTCACCTTAGAGTTAGGCACATCAACCATAACTCCTTCAAAAACAGCCAGAAGCCTTGGAGTTATTATTGATGATCAGCTGACTTAAAACACATCTCTTCCATCTTTATTTGACCCTCTTACTTTAGCTCTAATTCTATTCTTAAAAAATAAAAATAAAAAAATCTAACTACCTTTCTAATCTTTTTGTATTCTATCTATTTATTAGACAATTATATAAAAAGACCTCTAACTCTAGCTTGCCCTATTCTGTTTCTGTTCTATCTGTTTTCTTTTTATTTATTATATTAATTAAAAGCCTTGCTATGTGTACTGTGTTAACCTAACTGAGACTTGTTATAGCACTTATATATCATTGCTCTTTTTGTTGTTTTTGATTGCTTCCACTGTCTTCATCTGTAAGTCGCTTTGGATAAAAGCGTCTGCTAAATGAATAAATGTAAATGTAAATTTAAACATGTCTTGACTTTTGTTTTAAAAACACACATTACATGCTGGCATTCAATCACAAAGAAAAAAAAAAAAAAAAACAGTAAAGAAGTTATGGTGAAATGCAGTAATTATTCGTGAGGTTTATTAACTGCCTTTCATGAGAATTTGAAGGCCTGGAGAAGAAGTCATGTACTGTTCAGCAAAAAGTAGGTGTGTTTTAAAATGTATAAAGACGAGTCCAAAATATAAGGATATTGCTAATATTTATCATAACATATATGGGATAATACTGCATTTTTAAAAATCAAGATAAATATCATGAATTTCAACTATTACAGTGCCTTCAACTCTTTTCCCAAGAACCTACCACATTTCATTTCATGCACTTTAAATAAAACAAACAAACATACCATTTAATTTTTTTTCCACACAAACAAACTGGAAAAGGCATCTGTTATGTTTCTGTTTCGATATTACAAACATCCCTTGTCTCCCCCATATTAAATAAAAAATGGGTTTTGATCGTGGAAATATCATTTTTACATTATTTTTTAATAAAGTAAGTACATTTTCTAATATATTTTGCAATTTATAGGTGTAAAGCGATTATGTTTCCAATTTGAAAAAACAGTATTTCTTTCAACTCTGTTTTTTACAACATAAATGCACAGTATTTAAAAAATTAATTTTTGCCAGCGCTGGCTTTGAATTAATACTCAGGCAAAACTCAAGGATCTGAAGTCCATTTTACTTTTATTTTCAATAACATTTGGAAGACTGTAATCAGAATCACAATGATTATGTCTCACATTCGTGTGGTGGGAATTGTTAAAAAACATGTGAGCGGTCAAGTGCTAGATTAACCCAGTCTTTAAAATACTGTGTCTCTGGAAACAATTTGTGGCCATTGACAGCCTGTGGACAGATGGGGAATGCTGCGATTTCTGAACAAACATACTTGGCTAACTTGCATCCACAGTCTGTGGAAAGTCAGTTCTCCGCCAAGTCATGGCAATGTGCTGACATCAATTAAATGCTTTCGACATGAAAGACACAATGTGATAAAAACCATGTCATTAATAAGCTAGCTCATTTCAGCAAAATGACAAGAGCAGGATACAGTGCCAGCCATAACCTAGCACCTGATGTAAATGAATGACCAGTAACTAGATGTAGTAGTTACTCTTCATTATGACGTACTAATGAAAACTACATAAGCAACAATGCTGTTGTTAAACTAGCCTTCTACAGAAAAGAGTATATAAATCCCTCATACATTTTCCTTTTCTCTTGTTTATGATGTCTCCGCTGGTCAATACAATTTCAAGAGCTGTGGGAATTGCATAACATGATAAACAAATATTAATTTTACCCATGCACTTTCTCACTGATCAAACACAGTGCAGTTGTGCTGATATGTAAGAGGTAGAATAGCATACTAGCACATAAAGTGGGCATACTCCGGACACTCAGGAGCGTGAGCCCTGCACAAGTTAACCCAATAATCATGTCAAAGGTGTTTGGAGATTTCAATTCTGCTCTATATTCCAACTCTTCTGAATTCATTAATGCACTCTTACCCTTGACCAAAATCTCAGTTGCATTTCCTGTAAAAACCAACTCCTCAAAGCAGAGCCATAATGCCCAATGCCATTAATTCTTGCATTTTTGAATATGCAAAAGTGCATGTGTGCAGGCTTGATGGGATAAAAGCTAAGACGACCACAGCTGTTTTTCAGCAATAGAGCAATGTTCAAAAATGATGGCAAGTGTGTTTACGCGTCCAGCCGAAGTGTTTACGCATCATTACTGCATAATTCACCGGTTCTGGAGTTGAAAGCGCTCTGTCGACACTCCTGTGGAACGTTACGGATGTCAAACTGAATGTGATGATCTCAGGGAAGGATGAGCTCATGACGCTCGGACAGCAGCCTGCCTCCGCCTCTGTTTATTTGGAAACAAGAATCCAAGCAGGAAATGTGTAAATGTGTTGGCGTAATATGGAAGACCGATTCTTCAGTCATGTGCCGAATAGGCCGTGTGTTGGAGCCTGTGATGGTCATGATGTCATAGCTGCAATCACTGCACGCCGTGATACCAGAATGCTAATTAGGCAACAGACAGCAGTACCGATGACAGATGAGGCGTTTGCGCTCTCTTTCTGAAGTGATTCCTTACAGCTGCCGCTATGACATACTGCATCAGGGTTTGATTGTTTAGAAAATAAAGCACACTGGAGTTTAATCACACAACTAAACAACTAAATGAAACCTAGATCACACAACACAATAATTACTCTATTTACACAATACAATAATTGGCTGGATTTGCTGTGTGTCACAAAACGGTTGCAAATTAGGGTGAAGTGATGAATCTAGGTATAGCAATGCAGTCTTATTTACACAAACTGGATCAGAGCAGAATAACTTGGTTACATGCAACAAAAACTGACAATGAACAGAAGAATGCACAGGACTTAAATACACTGAAACAAACAGGTACAGACACTAATCAAATCAATGAGTGAAGAGAAACAAGTGGTGGGAAAACAAAGGAAAGTAAGTAAAATAAGAAACACTAGAATAAAGCCAAAGAGAAAAGAATAGACCTACACAGAACCAAGGTTATCGACATAAACTATATTTGAAGAGTTCATTTGCAAAAACAGATAACTCAAAAACAGATTTTCAAAAATTATGTTTTTTACAAAACTCAAACTGCAGGTGTTAAGTAAAAAAAAAAAAAAAAAAAAAAAAAATAAAACAACAAAAACATGATAGCATAATAAAAACATGATTTTTGAAAATAAAATAAAAAATGGAGTTATCTGTTCTTGCAAATAAATTTATTGACTTATTAGGATGAATTATATATAATTTTATTATAGGTGCAAAATCAATTTTAAATTACACACCGAATGATTGTATTCATATACACCATGCAATAAAATGAGAAAATGTAACAGCATTATGTGAGTGTGCTTCACAAATACTAATGCACTGATGTGATTAGTCACATTCAACACTGTTATCTGTAAATACGCAACTACACGTTTTTCCAGTTTGTGAAACATTTTGAGTTGCAAATACTAAGGAATGCAGTTTTCTACATACATAACATAATCGCCCCATATGTTGTTTCAGCTATTCAAGCACAGTTGTCTATAGTCCGAATTTCATTTAGCTAAATTGAGGGTTTGTGAATTGTGAATGTGATGTGATGAGGCTTTCAGTATGTTTAACCATTTTAAACCATATCTCGTATATTTTTGTTTTGTAGGATAATCATTCAGAACAATAAATTACGAAGGAGCCAAACACCAGAATTTCTCATCATGCAAACTTAACGGCAAAAGAGTTAATGTAGTATTTAACATAAATACAAATTTAGAATAAAAATGATTAATTTCAATATGTTAATATTTCAATAAGTTCATTATTGTTATTAATCATTGTTAATTGTTTAACTGTTTTTTTGTCATTTGTGACTTGAAAGTGCTCTTTGTTCTTGTTCTAGAGCTTAGAACACCACAGTAACATATTTTAGGAAAAACTACTGTTTGCTAATGTTTTACAAAGAATGCTCAAGTGCACTAATGCCCAAGGTAGCATTCCCAAAGTACATGTTCTTGTGTGAATATATAAACATGCATTAAACAGACGTCTTTGACAGTCACTGCACGAGTGATGCATCTGTAAGAGACTGTATCAAATTAAAAGCAGTTCCATTTCAACTTTGAGCCATCTGGAGACGCCCTGTTCCATTGCACAGCATTGATATGTTTCTAATGCAAACACGTCTTGTGTGAACGGCTCTGTTTGCTGATTTCACTTGTTTCATGAGTTTGCTGGATCTGTAGGTTTATGATTTCCAAAAACTAAAGGCAGTTCAGCTCTGTGTCTAAGCCTTCATTAGCTCAACATAGCACCTTTAAGGAGCACTCGTGTGTTTCCCTTCATTTTCCAGTCATTTTTTTTTAAACAATGGAACGTGCTTGGAATTCAGTTTCCGAAGGTGACAGGAACTTCCAGAATTTCCTGTTTAAAACTGAACTAAACCTCAGAACAAAGAGCACGAGACAGATTTGCCTGTTGCATTCATTTGACTTTCATAAAGTGAAAATGGTGGGCTTTTAAAGACAGTGGACTGGCAATATGGGGTTTACGACGTCTCGAGTAACCAAGTTTCCAGAACAATGTCAGCAGGCTTTGGCCAAAAGAGCTTATCTGCTTTGGCTTATTTTTAATATCCATCAGAGGATTCTGACACAGAGCTGCAGAGCACAGAGGAGCATGGCACACACACAAACATGTCAGAATCAGAGACATCCATCTTCCTCTTCATCCGTGGCCAAAGGTCTAAAAATGAACCAAATCTGTTGTCTGAAAACACCAAAGAACACAAACATACATCAACCAGCTGGATACGTATGACACTGGCGCCCCAGAAGAACAAGGTGCCGTTTAGTCATAAGGCAAGTGTCGAATGGAAAAGTGGAGCGTGCAATAAATCATGAAAGGTTTGCTCATGACACGGTGTGGCTGTACAGCTCATGTTCTGTCATACTCAACCAAGCCAAAGACAATAACTAGCTTTCAATTGAGGGCACTGTAAGATTTCATTTGTTTGTCCAAGAACTCATGGTAAGGTGAATGGTGACATAAAACCAATGACTTTTAATAGACCAGAGGACAGCGTCTCGGTCAACAAATGCCATGCCAAGGCATAAAACTTTTAAAAAGGAAAGCTACACTTTAAGATACACAATAATTCTGCCATAAAATATCACTGCATTGGACTTTAACAGGTCGTATGCAGTTTGAATGTCCTTTTTCAAGGATAAATTCCCCCACAACGAATACTGTCTCGCTATTTTCATACCCTCAAGTTGATCCAAACCCACATTAGGTTCTTTCTTGCTTTGAAACACAGAAGATGTTTAGAAGAATGTTCACACTGCTCTTTTCCATCCATTGAAGGTACATTACAAATGAACCAAGCAAGCACCATATCAAAACCACAGTCTGTACAACTGAAACAGACTGATATTTATTCGTTATTTATTGAAAATCATTTGACTTTCACATGTGGTGAGTCAAGATATGATGCAAAACCACTCTTTACAGATTGCCATGCATCACATTCGAATATGCAGAAACACGAATGACATTTGTCAAAGTCATATGGACTACTTTCACTGAGCTTTCTGTCACAGAAATATAAGCGTGAATGTTCTGTGAGAAATCTTACATTTTGTTTGTAAATCTCTATTGCTCACATTGAGTTCATAAATCACAAATGGTAAGCAAATAATAACATAATTTTCATTTTTGGGTGAACTAATGACAGAATATTTGTCACTAATGCCATGTTTGTCGTGTTCTCCTTTTGCTTGGCTCCTTTTTTGTACACAAATGATGCAAACAAAACTGTCAAAGGTATTATTAGCTCAACCATTTGAAAAGGGAAACAAACAAGTCACAGTGCACAGGGAAACATCATGTTCTCCAGAATTATTTGAGAATCTTGCACTGCAATGAAAGCAATCAACACTTTTTTGTAGAAAGATGTCAGTGTCCTTATTTGCATTTGATTAGCAACTTTGTCAATGTGGAACTGTAAATAACTTTATGTGATGCATTTGTTGACATGTTTTCAAAATGCTGAAACTTTGTTTACTTCCATGGTTCAATTACATTTTGAATACCAGATATTCATGTGGCGGAATATCTTTGTAAATATTATGATCAGTGTCGCGGAGTTGGTGGGAGGTATATTCACATCCAAACTGTCTTGGTTCTTATAACCATTAAGAGCTCTTCAGGATTAATGGACAAAACAAGCCGCAAATGATAGTACAAAAGGCTTGACTTGTGTAAGAATGAAGCAGGTCTTCCAGATTGCATGTGTAGTACCGGAGCTGATGGCCATGATTTCATGAGTAAACCATGTCTCGTGGCAGCTAGACAGGCACTCGGAGATTGAGCCGCTGCGTTCTCTAGGCCAAACATCACAGGCCACACGCTGATGTGTCAGGCCTAAGATCGGGTTTCCCTGCAGAATGGCAGACGCTTTACGTAGCTGAATTGGCACGCCGAACTCTTTGTGACTGATACGGGACAAGCTTCGCTTAACGATGCCTTTCTCTCCTTTTAATGGCAAAGCAGCTGCTTCACTTACACATCTGAATGGTAGATGCTGTTTAGTCCTGAGAAGAACGAGCAGACATGGTGCTGAGATTGATGGTGTGCGATTGAGACAGTATATTTGTAATCCTGATAAATGCAGACGATTGTTTTTTTTGACATTTGCCGATAAAAAATTTTACATAATATTGCACATGCCTCCGTGACTGCAGCAAACAGCTTGTCAGACCCAAGACTTAAACAAGAAAGTGTTTGAAATGCTTGCATCTATGAGAGATGTATTGCCCAGAAAAGCTTGTCAGATTTTCATATACACATTTGTGTGGCCGACACTATCCATATGCTCCGAAAACATGTGCGGTCTGCCGTAAAAACGTCCACAGCCAAGCGGATAATGAGTGAGTGGAATATGATGAGAACACGTGCAATGTCATCCTGGCCTGGGCTCAAAGCTGAAAACAACCCTAATGTCTTGGTAGACAACCAAGTCGTGACTGGACGGACGCTTTATGAGGATCATTTCTCAATGTGCTGTGTTTTGGGGCGGATGACTCTGACAGACAGGAGATGACGACAGTTGCTAACATTCTCCATGCTTGGCCTCATTTCCCATGTTTTTGGGGTAACCTCACCCCCCAGTCTCCTCTCTGAGCTGCAGTAATCCGCCTCGTACAAAAGAGGTCAGAGTCTTGGAATGGCAAGGAAATGTTTTTCTCATGCTTGGCAGGAGAACGGTACAGTGATGCATGCGAGCACGCTCTCGGCCTCGTATCCAGAGACAGGCCTGCGTCCTCTCGTCCTCATTGTGTGTTTGAATTGAGAAGCTGGAGCATATGAAAATATATGTTTGGACCTGGGGCCATTTCAACATATTACAGAACATTTGATGAAACCTTGTGTAAACCACAAATTATACTGAAGTAACACTTGTTCATGTCAATTTGTGAAACATAAGACAAGCCAGCATTACTACACATCCACAACGAGTGGTGTAGTTATTGTTTTTTTAATCAATGTAAAAATGTTTATCGATTAAATTATGTGGTTTTAATAAATAATGTGATAATATAAATGGTGATATAAATATAATATGATTGGTAGCTGATAGTTTAAGGTAAATGGTGTTCCATATGCATTTAACTCATAAATCATGCAAAAATCAAGTCAACAAAGAGACAGGATTTTGGCTCTTCATTTCAGAAGTCAAGTCTGCGCTATAAGTTTGTACAGAACGTAATACAACTTCTAACTTGGGTAACGGCTCCATGTAGAACAAATGATCTATGTCCTTGTTGTGTACACCAATGCCCTGCTTCCTTTGCTTGTACCTCCGTTTTTGTCTTTCATCACCACAGTATTTCAGTCATTTGCTACTGCTGGCTCCTTCTCTACTGCTTGAAGCAAAGCAAACAAACTCAGTGAACTGTGTCTTAAGGATGAATAAATATCGGTCAGGTTTCCAGAATTCTGAAACAAAACTTTATCAAGCCAACGAAAAGTTCACAAACTTTTGCAGTACTTTTTGTCCTTTCCAAGGCCTGTCAGCTTTAGATATTTCAAAGGAAGGAGGTAAGACAAGTTATATGCAAAATTGCTTTATTATTTCCTTTGCCTAATCGCTTAACTGCAGATTTGCAGAACTATGAGTCTGTCTGCAGACATAAATGGACTGCAGTTCTTCATTTCCATATACTGTTTTTATTTATGTTTCAAGGACGTCATCTCGGCTCTCCAGACAGTCTAAGCAAGATGTGTTTTGGTCAGGTATGCCGTGAGGTGGCGAGACGGATGATGTTTCTGAGTCCAGGACTTTGTCCTTGACATTGTATATTTTTTGGCCCATTCTAGAAGAGGAATTTTTGGCCAGTTGGACATGAAGGCCTGACATTGTTCCATCAGATATAAAATGACATTTTTATAGGGCCATGCTTTCTTTTAAGACCATCTCAGACCTGCATGAATGCTCGTGCTACTCTTGGCTACGTTATGCTTTTTTTTTCTGATTAGCATGGGAGGACCTGCATGGCCATCGAGTTCATCTCTGATGAATTTGTTCAACCAGCATGTTCAGGTGTGCTCACATGTCAGAGAAATTGCATTGATAAATCAGACAGTACGACTTTTAAAAAACCCTGATTCAAAAATTCAATATGATACATTTTGTTACAATTTTAACAATACCTATACTGATTATTTCTTTCTATGGATTTTTAAGGACAATTTGATCCATATGATAGCTACTGGCCATTAAATAACATACTAGTAAAAAATCAAATTTGAGCACAATTAAATAAAAATGTTTATACCAATAAGTGTAAAAGTATTGTATGTAAGAAAATAGATCATTACAAAACAAACTAAAATACCATCAACGTAAGAAGTATGCTTTTAAAAAACATTAAACAAAAGTATTGAAAGTGATGTGGAAATCCATGTATTAATATATATATATATATATATATATATATATATATATATATATATATATATATATATAATATTTAACCATAAGAAATACAGTGGCAACTTTTGAAGTTTTACAGATTAATTTAAAATTTACAGTAAATATTTCATTTTTGTTTAATTTTATTTACAGAAATTCAAAGTTCTGTCATGAACTTTAGGTGGTGCAGGTTAATACAGTAGGTGTCACGATCATTAGATGGAGTGCCCTGGAACTTCAGTAGAGTGCACTCCAATCAGTTCCATTCCAACCATCAACCACCAGATGTCACCATATCATCACTTGGACACTAGCATCTCTCATACTGTTGCACCACACCCGAACTACATCTCCCATGAGTCACTGCATCACAATCACCTTGCCACACCTGCACCTCATTCATCAGCCAATTTCCTTGCCACACCTGCACCTCATTTACACACACATATAAGCACCACAATCACTCTCACCCACTGCGAAGTCTTGTTTAGCCTGTCTGACATTTCCGAGCATTTTTGCCCCTTGTTTGTTATTCCTGTGTTTGACCTTTTTGACTGTATATTTGACTCTGATTTCTCTGCTGCCTGCCCCGATCTCTGCATGATTCTGGTTATCCCTGAAACACCTGATGCCATTCCTGATCTCTGCCTTTCTGACCATTCTGTTTAATAAATGCTGAAATTGGATCCGAACATCTCTGACTCTCTCTTCGTAACAGTAGGTCCTTAATCAGCTAATAGTCACATTTTCTTCAAAGCACAACAGGTTGGTTTCTGTTGCATCAACAGTCAATCAGCTTTCATTATGACATTCACTGACTCTTACACCCAGAACGTGATTGAGATCCTACCCCACACTTTCAGAAAGCATCTGAAAGCAACACCTAAGATAAGTCAAAACTCTTTTACACAATATCATAGTGCATATAGCTTGGTTTGCCTTATTATTTACTAAATGAGCAAATAGGCAGAACCTGATTTTACAAAGTGAGACATGTTCCTGGGACAACATCTTTGTTGTCTCTGGAATGACATTGTGATTAACCAATCAGATTTGAAGAACCAGTTTATAGATTTTGTGAAGTTTACACTTAAAATCACTGTTTGGTGCTTGTACATCAGTGTCATTCATCTATCGTTTCCTCTGATTTTAGGGATTATTCATGGTTAACGTTAGGTTTAGGTGTAGGGATATGGTCAAGAATATATTTTTGGAGTAAAATGTTGTTCCAGGGTCAACAAAATATGTTGACCTAGGAACACATCTAACTCAGCAATATCAGGACGTGCAGCAAATAGCATCTTAATAAAATTTGAATGTCACAGAAAAGTTACCAAGCCAAGTCAAGTCACCTTTATTTATATAGCGCTTTAAACAACAAAGATTGTGCCAACGCAACTGAACAACATTAATTGGGAAAACAGTGTGTCAATAATGCAAAATGACAGTTAAAGGCAGTTCATCATTGAATGCAGTGATGTCATCATCTCAGATCAGTTTAAATAGTATCTGTGCATTTATTTGCAATCAAGTCAACAATATCGCTGTAAATGAAATGTCCCCAACTAAGCAAGCCAGAGGCGACAGCGGCAAGGAACCGAAACTCCATCGGTGACAGAATGGAGAAAAAAACCTTGGGAGAAACCAGGCTCAGTTGGGGTCAGTTCTCCTCTGACCAGACGAAACCAGTAGTTCAATTCCAGGCTGCAGGAACTGGTTTCCTGTGGTCTTGTCCTGGTGGTCCTCTGAGACAAGGTCTTTACAGGGGATCTGTATCTGGGGCTCTAGTTGTCCTGGTCTCCACTGTCTTTCAGGGCAGTAGAGGTCCTTTCTAGGTGCTGATCCACCATCTGGTCTGGATACGTACTGGATCCGGGCGACTGCAGTGACCCTCTGATCTGGACACAGACTGGATCTAGTGGCTAGGGTGACCTCGGAATAAGAGAAAAAACTGACTAATATTAGTGTAGATGCCATTCTTCTAATGATGTAGCAAGTACATCGGGTGTTATGTGAAGTGTTCCCGGTTCCGGTTTACCTAATTAATGCAGCCTAAAAATCCTTTAATGGATTTGGATATTAAAAGCATATTAGTATGTTAGGTGTAAGCCAGGTTAAAAAGATGGGTCTTTAATCTAGATTTAAACTGCAAGAGTGTGTCTGCCTCCCGAACAATGTTAGGTAGGTTATTCCAGAGTTTAGGCGCCAAATAGGAAAAGGATCTGCTGCCCGCAGTTGATTTTGATATTCTAGGTATTATCAGCATCAGGACTAGCTGTAGTTTGTTTACTAAGCATGCAGAACAAAAACCCAATAAAGCATTACAATAATCTAACCTTGAGGTCATAAATGCATGGATTAACATTTCTGCATTTGACATTGAGAGCATAGGCCATAATTTAGACATATTTTGAGATGGAAAAATGCAGTTTTACAAATGCTAGAAACATGGCTTTCTAAGGAAAGATTGCGATCAAATAGCACACCTAGGTTCCTAACTGATGACGAAGAATTTACAGAGCAAACATCAAGTCCTCTAGGTGTTCTAGGTTATTACATGCAGAGTTTTTAGGTCCTATAATTAACATCTCTGTTTTTTTCAGAATTTAGCAGTAAGAAATTACTCATCATTCAGTTTTATTTATGTTGACTATGCATTCCATTACTTTTTCAAATTAATATGTTTCGCCGGGCTGTGAAGAAATTGTCACAGTTCATGGGTCTGTGCGTTCATTTTGCGTCTCTGTCTGATTGTGTGCATCTGTTAACTAGCACCGCAGCTGTGGTCTATGAGCACCAGCTGCAACTTATTTGTGCTGTCTTTATGTTTGGCTGGCAATCCTGGTCGTGTTGTTGGTTCGTTAATTCTTGTCTTATCTCTCCTGTCTAGTTGTTGTTCCTGTTCTCGTCTAGTTGGTATTTTTCTTGGTTATTCCTCACCCACCATGGATTCCTGCGCTGGGTTAGAGTTACTGCGGCTTGAGCGGGCTGGACGTTATTCCTCTGGAGTTTATGCCATCGTCTTCCAACTTTCCTCATTGCCTGCTCTCTCTCTCTCTCTCTCTCTCTCTCTATATATATATATATATATATATATATATGCATGCAAATAAAAACAATTTTGCCCTCGCACTTGGATCTCGAGACTCGATCATTGTGACAGAAATATAGAGCTGAGTATCATCAGCAACAGTGAAAGCTAACAACGTGTTTCCTGATGATATCTCTCAAGGGTAACATGTAAAGGGTGAAGAGTAATGGACCTAGTACTGAGCCTTGAGGTACTCCATACTGCACTTGTGAACGATATGATACATCTTTCTTCACTGCTACGAACTGATGGCGGTCATGTAAGTATGATTTAAACCATGATAATGCACTTCCATTAATGCAGACAAAGTTTTCTAGTCTATGCAAAAGAATGTTGTGGTCAATAGTGTCGAACACAGCACTAAGATCCAATTTCATTTCATTTCATTTCATTTATTATACAGGAAAGGTTAAAAAGTAACATTGAGATACAGTTTAAACGGGCCTGACTCAGTTTAAAAACTGGTTTCCAGCAGGTTCCTGTTCTGCAGGACATAAAACATAAAACACAATTTACAACATAAAAAGAAAAGAAAAACAACACTTTTAAACATAAGCTAAACAAATACAGAGAACTAAAAACAACAATACAAGCAAAACTAGGACAATATAAAAACAATTAATGAACACAAGTGTAACTGTTCAGTAAAAACAGTTTGTATGCCTTTTTGAAACCTGTAACAGATGGTATTTTTCTTATGTGATGTGGAATATCATTCAAAATTTTTGTGTATGTATAAAAAAAGTATTTCTGACCATAGTTATTTTTGTATGAAGGGACTGGTATGAGTGCCTGTGATACTGACCTAGTATGGCGTACTGGCCTCCTATTGTCTGATTGATGAATTGCGTCAAATGTTGATGTAGTAGCATTTTGAGTTTGAAAATAAAATTTAATAGCATGACTATTTATATAATGCTGAAAAGTCAGTGCATTTGAGCGTTTCAATGCAATGCAATGATGGGACCATTTTGGGAGATTACTGTGGATTTTAAAAGCACGATTGTATAATCGTGCTATTGGTTCAGTAATTTCTTTAGTGGTAAGAGACCAAATTGGAAGACAGTAAGACATTGTTGATAACACAATTGCATGTAAATAAGTTTCAGAAACAGAAGAGGAAAGATATGGTCTAATCTTGTTATACACAAAAAGTTTCTGATTCAGTTTTTTTGTTAAAACAGAAATATGATCCCGATATGAAAGGTGTGTGTCAAGTAACACACCAAGATATTTATAAGTCTTTGTCGTGACAAGATCTTGATTTGCAAAAGTAATAGGGTCAGCATTAGAAAGACTTTTCCTGGGTGAATGGAAGTACATACATTCAGTTTTTTTTACATTGATGGTCAGATGGTTTTTATTTAACCAATCATGTAAACACTGAAGATCAAATGTTAGTTTAGAGTTTATAGCATCAGCATTTGAGTCAGAGAAAAAAATCACAGTATCATCAGCATACAGTAAGCACTCTGAATATTTACACACTTGAGGGAGATCATTAATATATAAAAGAAAAAGCAAAGGTCCAAGAATACTGCCTTGAGGAACACCCGTATCACAAATTAAAGATTGAGATGTTACATAATTAATTTTAACAGATTGCGACCTGTTTGTCAAAAAAGAAAAAAGCATTTCTATCACAGATGAAGACAAATTAAATGAGTAAAGTTTGTTTAGCAAAATCTGATGATTCACTGTGTCGAAGGCTTTACAAAAGTCAATAAAAACAGCTCCTGTTATGTGACCTTTATTAAGTGCATTACGTATTTGTTCAGTAAAGAGTAGTAATGCTGACATAGTAGATCGCTTAGCGCGGAAACCGTGTTGACAGTCGTTAAGCCAGTTATACATTTCTAAATAAGAAATTAACTGGTTATACAAGATTTTTTCAAGCAACTTAGACATTGTTGGAAGTATTGCTATAGGTCTATAATAAAACTAATAAAACTAAATAAAACTAATAGAGAGATACAACCACAATCAGATGATAAGAGCAGGTCATTTGCTACTCTAAGGCAGGGGTGTCAAGCTCTTTTAAGGTTGAGGGCCGGATTGGAGAAAATGTCCCCTTGTGCGGGTCAAATTACCTTTTTGTAGTTTGCTCTAGTTTGCTTACAATTGAAAACAGCTGATTCACTTAGAAATGAAGTTAGTGATTGTCTTTATGAATAGGCCAGTGAATCATAGATTCAAATGTTTTGTTCAAAAACAAAGATTAATTCAGTAACAAAATACTGAGTGCTCCATGGAGACTCGCAATCGCGCTGACATTCGGGAAAGCAACACTCTTGATATAGTTAGACATTACTTAACGATCATGACATAAATATAAAAAATAATACAGGGGATTTTTACTTGGTACTTGGTATTACTATTCCTCAACCTCACTGCTCCGGGTGTGTGTTCACGGTATGTGTGTGCATGTGCGTGTTCACTGCAGAGTACATACAGCCAAGTATGGTGACCCATACTTAGAATTCGTACTCTGCATTTAACCCATCCAAAGTGCACACATACACTGTGAACACACACCTGGAACAGTGGTATGAAAGACATCGTCAGAATAGTCCATCTGCCATCAGTGCTTCAACCGTAACATTATGAAGCGACGACAATACTTTTTGTACACAAAGAAACAAAAATAATGACTTTATTCAACAATTTGTATTTTGAGCATCTGCTGGACACAAACTGCATACGCTGTGTCACACGGATACACTTATTTATGCTTTCATTTGAATGAAAACAGTATCCGTGTGGTGTGGCTGGTAACACTTTAGAATACTGTTTATTACTTGCTGCATAACTAAAAAGGAATTATTGAAGAACTAACAGGTGATTATTCATTAACACTTAACTCACTACTAAGGAAGATGTGTTAATTAATCAGTATGTAATATAATTTTATGATTGTGTTAAGTAATAGTTAGCTAATCAATAACTAATGAATTCTATCATACCTACTGAAGAACTACTATTAATTATCTACTAGTTAGGGTTCAAGAAAAAAATAACTATGAAGTAACTACTACTGAACAGTTATACGCAAATAATCACTATAATAATCAGGCTGTGACCCACAAATCAGAGTAATAGTACAGATACCCCAATAAAATATTACTCCACTAAAATTATAAGTAGGCCTGTTCATTTTCAAAATTACTTGAGTAAAAGGACAAGTACAAAGTACTACTACAATAACAAATTTGTTACAGTCCACTTATTAGCCTATAATGGAAATGAAATATGCATTTTGTTTGCTTCTAAATGTTTAAGTTTTGATTATAAAATGTTTGTTAAATTAGTTTAAATGTGGGCAGTATACATGTTAAAACTGAATAAAATATGAATTGTCTGATAATTCTTTATTAATTACTAAAGGGTTCACTATAATTTCACTTTAGAATAGGCCTAATGTTTCAGGTTTTAAAAAAGTCCTGCAGAATTATTTGATAATTATTTATTCATTACTAATGGGCTCCCTATGTTTTCACTTTAGAATACTGTTTCAGGTTCTAAGTAATTATTGAGGAATTATCTATTAATTATTTATCAATTACTAATGGGTCCCCAATATTTTCACTTTAGAATAGGCCTTATGTTTCAGTTTTCGAAATAAGTCCTAAAACTTTGATCTTTTAGTTCTTCAATAATTCCTTATTACTTATGCAGTAAGTAAGAAACAGTATTCTAAATGTGGCTGACACAATGAAAAATAGCGACTTTGTTAAAGAAAGCTGTTATTTTTGTTTACTTTGCGTACAAAAAATATTCTCATAGCTTCGTAAAATTTCAGTTGAACCACTGATGACAGATGGACTATTCTGACGATGCTTTTCATACTTTTCTGGGCTTAGACATTGTTAATTGTTTGGCTATCAGTGGGATATGCGCAAGCATCCCGGTTCTCACTCAAAATATCTTAAATTGTGTTCTGAAGAGGAACAAAGCATTTACAAGTTTGAAATGACATGGTGGTAAGTGATTAATGACAACATTTTCATTTTGGGGTGGAGTAAACCCTTTAAACTAAATAAGTAATTTATTTATTTTTGCAAATAAAAATACTCAAGTAAAGTATGTTACCACTGAAAAAGTTCAAGGCAAAAGATACCTGCTCCCGGGACGCTAGACTGAAGTCGTAATAAAACTGCAAATCCAGCCACAAAGTTGAGGTATGAATTCAAAACCATCTGACCCTGAAATGAATAAATGTAAGCAATAATGTAACCTACAATGCAGTATTTCAATATAAAATGTAATCTAAATTACAAGTTTATCAAATGATTTAAATGATTAATACATTACCTAATATAATCAGCTTCAGAGACTTGAAGAGACTTGATTTCTCCACATCATCTGCTATTCTTTGCACCCACAAGAAACAAAGAACATAATCTTGTGATTTCTTTAAATACATTTGAATAAATGAGACCAAAATGAACACCCAAAAAGTAATATATTTTTAAATAAACTTTTAGATTTTATCAACAAATTTAATTATAATATTACATTCCAGAACTGTACCACCAATCAAATTAAATGATTTACAATGGAAAATTACAACTGTGTGATGACATTTACTGTATTTCTCGGACTATAAGTCGCACCTGAATGTAAGTCGCATCAGTCCAAAAATACGTTATGACGAGGAAAAAAACATAAGTCGCACTGGACTATAAATCACATTTATTTAGAACCATGAACCAAGAGAAAACATTACCATCTCCAGCCACGAGAGGGCGCTCTATGCTGCTTAGTGTAGAGTGCAGCATCGCCGAGCAGCATCTCTGGCAGCATAGAGCGCCCTCTCGCGGCTGTAGATGGTAATGTTTTCTGTTAGTTCATTTCTCTTGGTTCATGTCAAATAAATTTTGATAAATAAGTCGCACCTGACTTGCACCAGCCAAACTATGAAAAAAAGTGTGACTTATAGTCCAGAAAATACGGTATGTTTTACATTATTATTGTTTTTTTTTTAAATACAATGAATAAATGTTGGAAAAATGCAATGATACTTTTAAACATGAAACTTATCCGCCATTAGGTGGCAGCACATAACATAATGAGTGAGTAAGTTGAGTCATTCATTGCAACATCCGTTCAAAATGCTGAATCAATCAGGAAAAACATTGCTGAGTTTTGATTTGAGGATGAGCAAAATAGTTTTGCTTTGATCTTTGTTTTGAACTATTTTCATTGTTGAAATAGAACAACAGTCAATATTGTGTCTAAAAAGTAAGTAACTTGTTAATTGTTTACTGAACTATGTATTTGCAATTGTACTCAGCAAAACAGCTCAAATAATGATACTTATATCATATGTTATAAATAAACTCAACAGTTGAACATGTATTCATGTATTGTCATGTCATGTATTTTCTGTGAGTTTATGTGTGCCGTTAAACTTGTTTTGATGTTGAACGTAACGTTAATAATCAGAATCAGTTTCGCGTTTCAATGATTCCTTAGTTTTTTTTTTTTCACTCAAAGTTTAATCACACTAACTTGTCCAGTCATATAAAAATTTCTTTCACATAAATGGCTCAGACAAGCTTTAATGTTGAGTACAACTAGAGATTATACACAATTACTCATTTACATGTAGTTACTAATTATAGTAAGGCATCAAGTCAATATGGGACAGCTGAACACATATTTTGCTGTTCGTCATTTATTACGACAGATAGTAGTTACTATGACAATTGATGGCATTGGGCTTTACGTTAAAAGTTAGGTAAACACTACTTCAAATGCCCTCAATAAGAAAATGTAACTGCCAAAATAAGAAGCAGTACATAGTATGGGTGTTTCTAAAGCATGCAGTGACATCTGCTGTTCAAAACTAATCTCAGAATCGATTCAAGAAAGATTTGCGATGCATTCGGAAAAAATCTCAGAATTGATGCTGAATCATTTCTCGATTTGCGATGCATCTATTTATTTTCCCAGCCCTACTAACTATGTTATGATAGCAATTTACAGTTTACTGCACAGAAGTTACCAAGGCCAATTGTCTAAATGTCATGATATCGTGACATGATATCACTTATACATTAACTTAAATTTAATTTAATTTAATTTATACATTAACTTAAATAAATATAAAATGATTTATTTCTTAAGTAAAATTAAGTGAGCTTACCAGGAATTATGAATAAAGCCTCTTCAGTCGTTCTCGCTCTGCTCCAGTCGGCTGGATTTCAGATTTGAATGATGCGTGTACAATCCCATAATGGCACAATACAGTAAGTTAATGTAAAAAGCAGGAGCTACAGTGACAATACCTGATTCTTATGAATAAATTACAGTTGACATGGAAATATACTGTTAACAACTGTAAAATCTTATTTGACCCCATAATGCTTTGCAAATTACAGCTACATCTTGTAAAATGTTTAAACAGCAATTTTCTGCAAAAGTTTTGCTGCAGTTTTTTAAAGTGTTATGTGTTTGTTGTGTTTGTTGATCTGGATTAGCAACTGTTGTTAGTAAGGAGTCTGAACTGCACTTCTAAGACTACATGGGCAGGCTGTTAATTGTTGCTAGTTTCAGAGCTGTACAGCTGAAACTTCAGTTAACAGCTTACAGCATAGATTGTGTCAAAGTAGGTTAACTCAGCTAGTAGTACTTAGTTAGGAAGCATTATTACAGTGGCAAGCCTAATGTAATGCCATAGACGTGCGAGTCTATCTGTGCGGTTCCACTGAGCAAGGACACAACAAGGCACACAATGGTGCATTTCTTGCTACCTTTTTTTTCTGCAACTCTCTTACCATATGTAATCAGTTCATCTCTGTTATCCACAGCAGATGCAAGTGTGAGACAGATGCACACTCCAGGCCACCTACGTCATCATCTCAGCCAGTAACTCTCTCTGAAGGACTGTGGAACAGTCACTTGGCTATCAACAAATCTGACTTCATTTCTGCCTTTGCCATTCAGTCAAAACTGAATGTTTTGGCATTGACTAAAACATGGATCTCAGCAGACAACACAGCCACTCCATAAGGCCTCTCCAGCAACTTCATTTTCTCTCACACCCCTTGTCCAACTATGGAGGGATAGGTCTACTCATATCCCCAACTATTACATTCACAACAAGCACTTCAGTGTGCCATTAACCCTTTAACGTGTATGATCACACCGGTGTGATCAGTCTTGGCTGGTCCCTGAAGCATATGAACACACCGGTGTGGTTAGAACTTTCAGTGCTTCAATTTTTCAACTGCTGAATTTAAATATGCTTTCATGCTTTGGCTGGCGCAGAGCCAGATCGCTAAAAAATAAATAATTTCTAATCAATTACTTTATTACCACAAACAATCTGGATTTTATGTTTCTAATCGAAACATGGCTAGAAGACCGCTGCAGTGCAACAGTCCTAAATGAAGCAGCCCCTCCTAACTTCACTTACATGAGTGTTTGCAGGACTGTTAGGAGAGGTGGGGGTGTAGCTGCTCTATTTAAAGATGTCTATCAATGCAAGCAGGTGTCATTTGGTCAGTACCTGTCTTTCGAATATCTAGGGATTGTGCTGAAAGGTGCTCCACGCATTCTCTTTATAATTATTTACAGGCCTCCAAAATACTCTCCAGACTTTGTTGAAGAGGTCACAGAAATGTTATCAATGATTTCCTCAGAGTTTGATTGTTTTGCAATTTCAGGGGATTTTAATTTTCACATAGATAATGCAGAAAACAAAACTACAAAAGAAATGATAACGGTTCTAAACACTTTTGACTTGACTCAGCATGTGCATGGACCCACACACAAAGGAGGACACACTCTGGATCTAATCATCAGTAGGGGTCTAAACATTTCATCCATTGTTACTAAGGACATAGCACTATCTGATCACTTCTGTATTTTCTTTGATATATTGATCTCTGCTACCACTGAATCTAAATCTGTCTCTGTCAGAAGGAGATGCATAAACGAGAACACAAGTGTACTATTTATGGAGGCTATATCTTTAACACCAAGCATTTCTGCAGACTCTGTTGATATTCTCCTTGATTCCTTCAACTCAAAACGTTATTGATGATATTGCTCCAATAATAGTCAGTAAGAAAACAAACAGACAGAAATCAGTTTGGAGAAGACCAACAGCAGTTCAGAATATGAAAAGACAATGCAGAAAAGCCGAGCGGATGTGGTGGAAGACGAAACTTGAAATTCACTATAGCATCTATAAAGATATCCTTCATGCTTATAATGTGAAACTAGCCACAGCTAGACACAATTTATTCTCAATCCTTATAAACAGTAACTTAAATAACACTCGTACTCTTTTTGCCACTGTTGAGTGATTGAAAAACCCCCCCAAGTCAGATTCCCAGAGATATGCTATCAGACAGCAAATGCAATGAGTTTGCTTCTTTCTTTTCTGAGAAGATCATAAATATCAGGAAGGCGATTAGCACATCCTCAAGTGATGCAGAGATCAGACAGATTCAGCCACAATATCAAAAAGATACTATGTGTATTTTTGAAACAATTGATAACAAAATTCTGGAAGACATAGTGCAGCACCTAAAATCGTCAACCTGCTATCTTGACACACTTCCCACATCTTTTTTCAAAAGGTGCTTAACTACTTAGAAGCAGATCCCTAAAAACTGCAGTTGTTAAGCCCTTCCTGAAAAAGAGCAATCTTGATAACACAATTTTGAGCAATTTTAGACCAATATCTAATCTTCCTTTTATAGGCAAAATTATAGAAAAGGTAGTTTTTAATCAGCTGAACAAATACTTAAACTCAAATGAATACCTGGACAATTTTCAATCTGGTTTTCGACCGCATCACATTACAGAGACAGCACTCATTAAGATAATAAATGATATTCTCTTAAATTGTGACTGGCAAAATATCGGTGCTGGTATTGCTAGATCTCAGTGCTGCGTTTGACACTGTCGATCATAACATACTACTAGAGAGACTGGAAAACTGGGTCGGGCTTTCTGGGATGGTACTTAAATGGTTCAGCTCATACTTAAAAGAAAGAGGCTATTATGTGAGTCTAGGAGAGCATAAGTCTAAGTGGACGTCCATGACATGCGGAGTCCCACAAGGCTCAATTCTTGAACCGCTCTTGTTTAGCCTGTATATGCTTCCACTGAGTCAAATAATGAGAAAGAACCAAATTGGCTACCACAGCTATGCTGATGATACCCAGATTTACCTAGCCTTATCTCCAAATGACTACAGCCCCATTGACTCCCACTGCCAATGCATTGATGAAATTAATAGTTGGATGTGCCAGAACTTTCTTTAGTTAAACAAGGGAAAAAAGTCATTGCATTTGGAAACAAAGATGAAGTGTTCAAGGTGAATGCTTACCTTGACTCTAGGGGTCAAACAACTAAAAATCAAGTCAGGAATCTTGGTGTGATTCTGGAGACAGACCTTAGTTTCAGTAGTCATGTCAAAGCAGTAACTAAATCAGCATACTATCATTTAAAAAACATTGCAAGAATTAGATGTTTTGTTTCCAGTCAAGAATTGGAGAAACTTGTTCATGCCTTTATCCCCAGCAGGGTGGACTATTGTAATGGGCTCCTCACCGGCCTTCCCAAAAAGAGCATTAGACAGCTGCAGCTCATCCAGAACACTGCTGCCAGGATTCTGACTAGAACCAGAAAGTCTGAGCATATCACACCAGTCCTCAAGTCCTTACACTGGCTTCCAGTTACATTTAGGATTGATTTTAAAGTACTTTTACTCGTATATAAGTCACTAAATGACCTAGGACTGAAATATATTGCAGATATGTTCACTGAATATAAACCTAACAGAGCACTCAGATCATTAGGATCGAGTCAGTTAGAAATACAAGGGTTCACACAAAACAAGGGGAGTCCTCCTTTAGTTACTATGCTGCACGCAGTTGGAATCAGCTTCCAGAAGAGATCAGATGTGCTAAAACACTAGTCACATTTAAATCTAGACTCAAAACCCATCTGTTTAGCTGTGCATTTATTCAATGAGCACTGTGCTGTGTCCGAACTGATTGCACTATATTTTCACTGTTTTTTTATGTAAAATCATTCTAACTGTTTTTAAATTCATTTTAAGTAAATGTTTTAATCATTTTAAAAGTTTTAAAATTGCTTGTTTTAATTTTTTTATTATTTTTCTTCATGGTTATTTTACTTTCTTTTACGTTAAGCACTTTACCATTGTGTTATATAAATTAAAAAAAAAAATTAATAAAAATGTCAGACCAAGTGTGCAAGCCCGCAACATCATCCATACCTGAGGGAGTCTATGTGCAGTACAAGTGCATGGAAAGAAACCCTGCCCACATTCCCACTACTGGGGATGAGCTAAGATTGTCCTCTAAGTTTTTTTTTTAGTTTTTGGAAGGGGATTGTTCCCTGTTTTTCCCATCCTCACTGGTTTAACCTAGCTCAGAATCCCCTGCATCTCCACTGATTCTGCCAAGCTCCTGTTCTCCTGTGTTCCCAACCAGCCTCCCTCCTCCACCCACCTCATCTCATTATGTCAGATTACCTCCAATTATTATTTAGTCTTGTGCAAACTTCATATAGCTAAAACTGTTAATTCTAATCCTTGTTATAAGTATGGCAGAACCATCACTTCTGTTTCAGTTCAGTTTGGTGGGGGGGACTAAAGTTCAGAGTTCAGTGGTGCATGGGGAAAAAGAGGGGAGGTGGGGCAAGGGAGGGAGGGAGTTCAGCTTCCTGACAGCCTGATGAATGAAGCTGTCCTAAAGTCTGCTGGTCCTGGCCTGGAGACTCCACAGTCTCCTCCCTGATGGCAGCAGGCTGAAGAAGCGGTGTGACAGGTTGGTGGGATCACCTGGGATGGAGAGGGCTTTACGGGTAAGGCGGGTAATATGGTACAAATGTACAATAATAATACAGGTAAGGCTGTACTATGTACATGATTTAAATATTTATAAATCCTATCAGCATTATATACAGATATGTGTACTATGAACATACTATACAAATGGATTATGTTATAAGTGTATGTACACTATAAGCAGAAACTATGAACAAATGAACAGCATTTTCATTAGTGACAATGGACATTAAAAAGTGCATTAAAATATTTCAGTGTGCAAATGGATCATACAGTATACTGGATGAACAGACAGTAGTGCAAGTGATAACAAGAGTAATTGTTCTTTTTTTTCTTTCTTGTAAACCATATGCAGTGATGATTTCACCACCCTCTACAGTGACTTGTGGTCAGAAACTGAGCAGTTCCCATACCAGACTGTGATACAACTGGTCAGGATGTTCTGGATCACACACTGGTGGAAGTTTACTAGGATGGCTGAAGACAATTGATTCTTTTCAGTCTGAGAAGCAAACGTACTCCAGTCCGTGTATTGAAATCTGTCCTGAAGTAAAAAGTCTGCTCCAGTTGGCTACACTTTGATGGTCCTCACTGATGGCTTCACATGATTGATGAGGGGGGAATACTTAGGGGTGGGAAAAAAGAAAGGTGATAAGACTGTTCCAGGTGGGTGAGAGGGGTGAGAACCATCAATGTTTGTGTAAACATGATTCAAAGTTTTGTCTCCTCTAGAGTGACAGGAAACATGTTGATGGAATTTGGGGAGCACTGTCTTTAAGTTGGAGTGATTAAAATCAACCACGGCAGTAAAATCAGTCTCCGGGTGAGCAGTCTGTTGTTTACTAGGGGTGTAACGATACGCGTATTCGTATTGAACCGTTCGGTACGACGCTTTCGGTTCGGTACGCGGTACGCATTATGTATACCGAACGGTTCGTTGGAGTAATTAATTATATTTGAAAAAAAAAAAAAGAGAGAGAAAGAAATATAATGATATGCGTTCAACAAGGTAGCCCAATAACCCAAACAACGTAACAGGCAACGCCCCTGACACCCCCGAAGAAGAAAAAAACACCATCTTATATGTTTATGTTAGGCTACTCAGCAGGCGCTCGCTCACTCAGTACACGCTGAAGGCTCGTTGCAAAATAGCCAATGCGTTTAACAGACTAGAAATGAGAAGATCCTCCAATAACCAACAGGTCTGGTGTTTGGGTGCACTTTGGATTCCCTTTAAGCTATAATGGTGATGGCAAGAGAGTGGTGGATAAAAAAACAACGGTATGTCGCATCTGCAACATGACAGGGTACACCAGCGGGATTACAAAAAACAAAACAAAAAAAAAACAGCGGGAATATCTGGGATATATGCGTCAGTACTATCTGGGAAAAGACGAAAAAAAGGAGAAACATGCATGCAGCAAACTATCCCTGCAGCATTTAGGCACTATAGCTTACAGGGAATCCAACCCAAACACCAGACCTGTTGGTTATTTTAGGATCTTATATTTCTGGTCTGTTAAAGGCATTCGACATTTTGCAACGAGCCTTCAGCGCGTGCTGAGTGAGCGAGCGCCTTAGGGGCCGTTCACATATCGTGCCTAAAAACGCGTGGAAAACGCTAAGCGCGTCTTTCTCCTCCTTTCCAAAGCGCTCGGGCAGAAGCGCTCATGAGGCGTCTGTCTTTGCTAAGCAACAATGACGTGCTCTCTCCATGAGACGCGGAAATTTCAGCGAAGGATAAATGGATTTGCAGCTCTAAAAATCGCTTGCAGTAGCTCTGCTACTGAATTTATTTCAAAATTGCAATCCATATACAACTATGATCAGCTGTTCCTTCATCTTGGCTGAGCTCTCAACGTTGTTACGGGAAAGGATGAAGCTGATTGGTTGGTTCTTGTCACATGACCCGCGGTGCGCTTGCGGCATTCTGAAAAGTTGAGATGTTTTTACATTTTGCTGTATCTAAAAGGTATCGAACCGAACCGAACCGAACCGTGACATCAGTGTATCGTATCGAACCGAACCGTGAATTTTGTGAACCGTTTCCCCCCTTATTGTTTACTAATGGGCAGTTCATTCATAGCAAGCTTGGCATTCACATTCGGTGGAATATAGACTGCAGTTTTAATGGTGGAAGTGAACTCCTGTGGAAGATAAAAAGGTCTACACTTAACCATGAGAAACTCTAGGTTAGCTTTGCAGTGTCTCCCAACAATGACAGAGTTATTACACCAAGCTTTGTTAACATAAATGCACCATCCGCCACCTCTGGTCTGAGTCATCTGCTGTCCTATCTGCCCACTAGCTCAATAGCATTATTGGGTACATTGCTGTGTAGACATGTTTCTGTGAAAACCATGACATTGCAATCCAAAAGTCTGTTACTGTGGGTGATACGAAATCGTATCTCGTCCATTTGTTCACCAGTGACTGCACATTAGCGAGGAAAATGCTGGGTAAAGAGAGCTGGAGCGGTGTTAGCTTCAGCTTAGCTCTTAGACCTCCATGCTTCCCCCGCCTTTGTTTACGATCTCGATGCCGCCTGCGAGTGCTTCCGCCCAGTCGGAGCGTGTAACCTCGGGTGTTCTGAAGATCTCAGGGATGAGTTGAGGATTGGTGATAAAACTTTTGGAAAAGTGCACAGCAATATCCCAAGGCTCCTATCAGGTGTAAGATGTTAAGGCAAAGCTGTTCAGTACGAATAAACCCAAGACAAGCAGGAAAAATACTGCTAAATTCCAAAACTGTAGAGACACTGTGTACGCCTCCAGAAGTTTGACTATGGAAATGATACTGATGTGCTTGCTTCCCTTGCATCACATATTATATAGGGGAAAGAAGGGAAAGATTGTGCATTACCATTAATTGTGTCCCACTTTATTTTATCTAATTCCCTGCTAGTGTGCAGGGTACAGACACAGTTTATGTATACTTCATAAATTGCTTGACAAATGTTAAAAGGAAAGGACAATTCCTCCACTTGCCTCCCATTCCTTTTTCTGTCACTTTCTTCTGGTACCGGGAGTGCTTGATGACTTTTATAGATGTGGAGATTGGGCAATATTGCTAATCATGCCCCACTTCCTTGTCTATCGCCTTCCCCTTCTGCGTTTCCTCTGTAATCCCATACAATCTTCAGTTACAGAAGAGAAGAGAGTTGGCAGTACTGCCTCTCCTGTCCCACTTACTCCTCTCTTGCCCCTCCAATTTGAATATGGTCAAAATTGGAGAGCATCATTACTGCATTAACATTTGGTAGATCGAGAAGTTGAGAGCACTGCTTACTCTTGATGCTAAACATATGCTCTAATGTTTATAGAGTGGGCATGACAGCTTGCAACATTCATCTTTACCATTTATTACCTCCTCTTATTTTTAATAATCTAATGTTCAATAATGGTTAAAAATTACAGACTGTGTCTGAAAAATTAAAGAATTTGGTCGCTGAATAGGGAAAAGAGCTACTGTCCAAAAGAATACTGTAGTTAGTAGAATCAAAGGCAGTTCAGAAATGGAGAATGGGTTACTTTACAATATATTCTAGTTATATTACTATTCTTCTTTCTTTTTTTGTAATTCCCATTAATCCATTGTAGCCAGGTCAGTAGTGGGCGCTGCTGAGGGTATCAGTATAGGGTGTAAGTTCCCTTTAAATATGTCACTTCCTGTTGGTTGGAATGGCTGCAGTGTTTGAATTGTTTGGCATGGTTGGTCGCTGGAAGAACAAGCTCTGGTAGGTTTATTTAAGAGAGGTTATGGTCTTAAGAATAGTGTTTTAATGCTCACTTGTGATGTTTTGTGATTGGTTTGACGTGTTGACCAAGAGCCGGTGATTTTGGGTTTTAGTGTTGTTTTAATTGGGCATGGGGTGTTTGATCAATTCATTGTATTTATGTAGTTGGTTTGTTTAGACGTGTGTTCTAAATACCTTAATGCTGAGAAGGTTTGACTGGATGAGTGGTGGACACTGGGTTACCATTGCAGTACACTGCACGTGAGTGTTTGCCCTTTTTTTTAAAGCAGGTTGTTTTATTGTCCGAAATGAGCGGTGAAATACCTTTTTGTATGTATTAAAATAAATAAATACTTTTTTAGAGAAGTTTCCTTAAAGGCCCTTATATTGGCTGCTGAACGAGATGAGCAGTGGATATTAACGACGGTTGTACTTCCTGTGGTGTCTGAAATAAGGTATCTATTTATTCATGTAATTCTGGAATAGCTAGCATAGTTTAACATTGATTGATTTTGTAATAGATGTACGGGCCTAATGTTATGTCTAGAGATAATACTTGTATGTTTTAATAAGAATGTGTTTTTGCCTTATTGTTTTTCCTTTATAGAATTTGATCCATCCAGTGTAAATGACCACTGTTTTTCCCTACCTTTTGTGTTTTTTTGTTTCTTTATAGGGTTATGGTATTGTAATCGGTTTTCTATTTATTTGTGATTTTGTTTGTTTTTGTTTTTTTGGCCCAGAATTAATCCGTTGTATTTTCTTTATGGTTTATTTTGTGAACTTCAAGCTAAGTCAGTTTCAACAGCTCTTAATAGAGTAACTATGAGGGGAAGATACTCATTTTGATTTATACACCAGTGTGGTGTGGAACGAGTTTGAGTGTGTTTTTGTGCACGTAGTGTGCGGTGCAGAAAGTTTGTAATTTCTTTTGGGGTTTATTGTATTTATTTATTTTTTGTGTATATTTTCTTTTTGAGGTATTGTTACCCAACATAATCTAGTGTACTGACATCCTGTATTACTAAATGTGGTTAGCTTGTGAAGGAAATCAAATGAGACCAGAATCCATGTATTTAATAAAAGTGATGTTTTAATTCTTATAGCAGTTTGGCCTTAAGCTTATTCATTTAATTGGATAGCCGAGCGGGGAAACCCTTGAGTGATTGGGGATCTCCTACCCAAGTATAATTGGAGTGGCGTAGTCAAGAGCAATCAAACACCTTTGTAGCCTCATCACACCATGTAAATCCTTTATTTAATTTGTTCAAACATTATTTAAAATGTTCAAACTATGGTTATTGCACTGACATAAGGGCTGTTCTATTATGAAGGGGGGAAAATCACATACTATTCCACCACACACTTCAGCTTAACCCAGAGGTTTTGCTCTGCACTTTGTCTGAAAATCTAATCAAGCTCTTTTTGGAAGCAGTAGCTGGTAAGGGATTTCCCTTTTATGACAATTTTGGAACTTGGAAGAATATTATGGAGCGTCATTGCACCAGAGGATGATGACTGTAAGTGTTTTTAATTCTTCCATTTGGACAGGTGTTTCCCTCACTTTCTGAGCAATGAAGAATCCTCGGTGGGACATGTCATTATTAACCCGACTAATTTGGTCTTAATCCTCTGCCAAAGCTGGCTGGACCGTTATGCTATTTTCTGGTCAGTATTCTGGGGTTGTATTATTAATGAAGGAAAGAAAAGGTGATTGCTAAAGGCGAGACCTTGCATGGCCTGAACCATTTCTGTTTACAACAGTGCATAGTGGTCATTCTGACAGATCAGTTGCTCTAACATTATAGTTTCAGGGATCCTCAAAACTGCCCAACATGATCCACTTTCCTGCAGAGTTTAGCTCTAACCTTAATCAAACACACCTAAACATACTAATCAGTGTCTTCAGGATTAAAAAATCACAGGTATTTGAGTTTGTAACCCCAGGTATTTATTCAATACAGTGGCTAAATTAACCCCTTACTAGTAACCCCCCTTTTTTGGCATGGAGACCGAAATTACATACCCAAAATAAAAAGGTTTCTGCTCATGATTCTTTCTGACTAGATACATATTCAACCTTTGTTCACAAAGCTGACACTTTAAAGTTTACTGTTCAGGAATCAGAATCACTCAGGACTGTTATGATAATAGAGATATATAAGCTCAAACATAAAAACAAAAATAAAAATATTAAAAACATATGTTTTAAATGTATTTAAAAAAATGTTGATGTAGGAAATGAGTTTGAAAACACAGTGTAGCTAAGGCCACAAGTCTTCCAAGACTTCATAAAAAATTTCATAATCGAATCTGTAAAACTGTGAATTTTATGAAATATTTTCTAAGGCCATGTCATGTGTGTTTTTAGAGAAGGCTAATCAGATTGATTTATGGCCCTTGTCATCTCTGTAAGATCTCACATGTAAACACTGATGTGTGTTTTATATGTGTGTTTGGCTGTGAAAACTGCCCGTTTCATGATTGTATTGTTCTCACCAAACGAGTCTTTCACACCTCCGCCAGGTATGACACATTATCCGCATTATTCTTTTATCATTATTCTTTTGTTTTTATTCCACCTTTATTAGCCTTGATTGTGGTTTTTCAGGCTTTACAAAGCAACAAAGCAGCGATCTCACTTCAGTCTCTCTTTGCATTTAGCCCTTATTTATCAAAAGTCTTACTATAAAAATACAACAAAACATTTTCTTACGACCTTACGTGAATTATTGAGACAAAAATGCATTATGAAGAAGAAAAGCACCTGCTATTAGTAGCATTGGTGCTAACGTTAGCATCAAGCTACATCTGACAATTTATGAAATTATTAGTACACTTTTACTCAAAACTCACTTTAAACCCCGATCGAGTGTTTATAATAACTTCCTTTAGCGATCAGGGGTGGAATTTGGTCGTTTACTGTTGTAAAAATATGTTATTTGTAGCCTTTTTCATCGCTGCACAAGTTAGCATTTCCGATGTACATTTTCGATTTTTTTTTATAAAAACGCCCCAGATCTCAAGAAATTCTCATACCAAGCTTTACTATCGTAATCGCGGGTTTATTATTCGGATATTTTGTGTGTACAGAGGTGTTTCAGTGTTGTTTTGGCCAGATAACTACCAGGAAGTGTGCAGGAAGCATGTGACACGATGGGGCGGTGTCCAGATATGAAACTCTAAGATGGACGTTTGAAAGACCCAATCAGAGTCTGAGTCACACACCGCACAAGCTGTGACTACTGCACGCACACACAGATCGCTGGGAGAGGCTGTTTATCATCTGATCGCGTAAATCCGTGGAAAATGAATAGAAATGACGATTCTGTCTGAAGAAATATGAAGTAAACATCAGTAAATATATCCATATATCTCCGCAGATATGCATCTTTTGTCTATAAATCCTTATTGACGCTGTTCAGTGAGTCTATGTGAACACAAATAAACCGCTCTTGACGTGATTGAATATGAGTGAGTAGTAAATTTCTATTCAAAATGTGGCATAATACGGATTTATTATTTTGCACTCCTGACATAAATCACTAAATATCTGTCACTGCAACAATGTTTTATCAAAATATTGGTCAAATATCGAAGCTTGAGTCTTTAAACTTTCCATTGATGCACAGTTTGTCCAGATGAAGTAAGACAGTGATGTTTAATGTGCTGTGAAAGTGAAACCATAATAAACTGGGGCCGTCAGCGATGTTTGCACGCAAAGGGGTTAACGAAAAATAAAGCCTCAACAAGTGTTGACATTTCCCAACACCACAGCAGTAATGACTTTATGAACTACTTTACTTCTAAAATCGATACTATTAGAGATAAAATTGCAACCATTCAGCCGTCAGCTACAGTATCACATCAGACAGTGCACTATAGACCCCCTGAGGAACAGTTCCACTCATTCTCTACTATAGGAGAGAAAGAATTGTATAAACTTGTTAAATCATCTAAACTTACAACATGTATGTTAGACCCTATACCATCTAAGCTCTTAAAAGAGGTGCTTCCAGAAGTCATAGGTCCTCTTCTGACTATTATTAATTCCTCATTGTCATTAGGATATGTCCCCAAAACCTTCAAACTGGCTGTTATTAAGCCTCTCATAAAAAAGCCACAACTTGACACCAGAGAACTAGTTAATTATAGACCAATCTCGAATCTCCCTTTTCTGTCCAAGATACTAGAAAAGGTGGTATCCTCAAAATTATATTCCTTCTTAGAGAAAAATGGTATATGTGAGGATTTCCAGTCAGGATTTAGACCGTATCATAGTACTGAGACTGCTCTCCTTAGAGTTACAAATGATCTGCTCTTATCATCTGATCGTGGGTGTATCTCTCTATTAGTGTTATTGGATCTCAGTGCTGCGTTTGACACAATTGACCACAACATTCTTTTGCATAGACTTGAACACTTTGTTGGCATCAGTGGAAGTGCATTAGCATGGTTTAAATCGTACTTATATGACCGCCATCAGTTCGTAGCAGTGAATGAAGATGTATCATATCGATCACAAGTGCAGTATGGAGTACCTCAAGGCTCAGTTCTAGGGCCGCTACTCTTCACGCTTTATATGTTACCCTTGGGAGATATCATCAGGAAACATGGTGTTAGCTTTCACTGTTATGCTGATGATACGCAGCTCTATATTTCCTCGCAGCCCGGTGAAACACACCAATTTGAAAAACTAATGAAATGCATAGTCGATATAAAAAATTGGATGACGAGTAATTTCTTACTGCTAAATTCAGAAAAAACAGAGGTGTTAATCATAGGGCCTAAAAACTCTACTTGTAATAACCTAGAACACTGTCTAAGACTTGATGGTTGCTCTGTCAATTCTTCGTCATCAGTTAGGAACCTAGGTGTGCTACTTGATCGCAATCTTTCCTTAGAAAGCCACGTTTCTAGCATTTGTAAAACTGCATTTTTCCATCTCAAAAATATATCTAAATTACGGCCTATGCTCTCAATGTCAAATGCAGAAATGTTAATCCATGCATTTATGACTTCAAGGTTAGACTACTGTAATGCTTTATTGGGTGGTTGTTCTGCACGCTTGGTAAACAAACTACAGCTAGTCCAAAATGCAGCAGCAAGAGTTCTTACTAGAACCAGGAAATATGACCATATTAGCCCGGTCCTGTCCACACTGCACTGGCTCCCTATCAAACATCGTATAGATTTTAAAATATTGCTTATTACTTATAAAGCCCTGAATGGTTTAGCACCTCAGTATTTGAATGAGCTCCTTTTACATTATACTCCTCTACGTCCGCTACGTTCTCAAAACTCAGGCAATTTGATAATACCTAGAATATCAAAATCAACTGCGGGCGGCAGATCCTTTTCCTATTTGGCGCCTAAACTCTGGAATAACCTACCTAACATTGTTCGGGAGGCAGACACACTCTTGCAGTTTAAATCTAGATTAAAGACCCATCTCCTGGCATACACATAACATACTAATATGCTTTTAATATCCAAATCCGTTAAAGGATTTTTAGGCTGCATTAATTAGGTAAACCGGAACCGGGAACACTTCACATAACACCGTACTTTCTACATCATTAGAAGAATGGCATCTACGCTAATATTTGTCTGTTTCTCTCTTGTTCCGAGGTCACCGTGGCCACGAGATCCAGTCTGTATCCAGATCACAGGGTCACTGCAGTCACCCGGATCCAGTACGTATCCAGACCAGATGGTGGATCAGCACCTAGAAAGGACCTCTACTGCCCTGAAAGACAGCGGAGACCAGGACAACTAGAGCCCCAGATACAGATCCCCTGCAAAGACCTTGTCTCAGAGGAGCACCAGGACAAGACCACAGGAAACAGATGATTCTTCTGCACAATCTGACTTTGCTGCAGCCTGGAATTGAACTACTGGTTTCGTCTGGTCAGAGGAGAACTGGCCCCCCAACTGAGCCTGGTTTCTCCCAAGGTTTTTTTCTCCATTCTGTCACCGATGGAGTTTCGGTTCCTTGCCGCTGTCGCCTCTGGCTTGCTTAGTTGGGGTCACTTCATCTACAGCGATATCATTGACTTGATTGCAAATTAAAACGGACACTATTTCAACTGAACAGAGATGACATAACTAAATTCAATGATGAACTGCCTTTAACTATCATTTTGCATTATTGAGACACTGTTTTCCAAATGAATGTTGTTCAGTGCTTTGGCGCAATGTATTTTGTTTAAAGCACTATATAAATAAAGGTGATTGATTGATTGATTGATTGATTTGTTTAGGGTTGGAAATAAACTCTGCTGCACATTGGCCCTCCAGGGTAAGATTTGAGGGACCCTGGTTTAGCTAGTACGTGATCTCATTTTCAAGGAAAACAAAAGGGTCTATGCAACATATGCAACAAATAGGATCCCATATAAAGTGTCACAGATAATCTAGAGTACAAATTACATAACACAATATACTGTACTTTAATCATCTACTTTTTGTAAAGCTTTCATTTGGGTTCCTACTATACAAAGTGAAGGATAATTTAAATGATAACATAAACCGTGTGCTGACTTTGGTTAGAGTTTCCGACCATGTAGAAGTTATAAGTGAAAGGAATTCGATTTTTTTTTAGCAAAACTTAAGGGACAAGCCATTTGCATAACCAAGTCTCAAACCAAACCAAATTACTATTATTATTGTTATTTTTAACACGCGATACCACGGACCTTACAGTCTTCTCTCTCTCTCTCTCTAAAGTGCTCATTGTAACTGCTAACTTCTAAGCAACAATTGAAAGCACTTGGCCAGTCTATAAATCTGTTATCAGTGTAAAGTGTACTCTGCAAAAGGTGGAAATACTCAACATCTTTGTTGCTGTACAACCATTTTTTTAAAGTACATAAAGTGAAAGGCACTAAAGTTTCCTTTTTTTTGGATTGTATATATATATATATATATATATATATATATATTTTTTTTTTTTTTTTTTTTTTTAAATGTAGCCCCATCCTTCTCACTGAAGCAGTAACTCCTTTTCCTTTAAACATTTAATGTTTATTGCCTCACTCAGTAATCCGCAGGAAATATTAATTTAGATTTAGAAGGTCATTTGGGAATTTTATCACCTTTGGCAAAGTTCCCATGTCTTGCACCATGACCTCTTACGAGAAGACCAAATGGACAAAGTGGACACGATTATAGTTTATAACATCCTTTAAGTCATCAGAACAGCTGCTTGCCTGTGCAAGCTGGGACTTTGATACTGGAGATGGAGTGGAAAAGTGTTTTAGGCTAGTGCAGTTTAACAGATACATTTCTGCACGTCTGAAAGGCCAGGGGAAATATCGTTTACATCAAAAATCAATCACAAAACTTAACTTTTATTGACAAAATCCACTGGGAACTACTGACAGATGATGGAAAAACTGACCCCTTTTAAAGACATTATTTATTAGGGGAAGAAATTATGTGGTAATGTATTTCTATTCAGTTTCATTGTACCATAGGTTTATATAGTAGGGTAAGTTGGGATACGATGCCCTGTTAAGAGCAACGCACGTTTAAAATGTAACATTTTTTGATATACATGTAATGATGATGAAACAATCAGTGGGATAGTAAAGGAAACATTTGCTAATTCAGTTGTCATAGCACAAAATAAATCAATTCATTCTACTCTCCCCAAATCACAACACCCCCATATTTCTGAGGAAATGTATAGAGTTAGACTTACTTTGTCAACATAGAGAAAAATAACTATACAGTTCATGCATAGGCCAGTTCTAAGACGTCTCAGTAATCATTTTTGTTTTGCTGAAAGGCAAAATGATGGTTTATGCCTCAATCTTGATTGTTATTCAATATAATATATGGTAGTATTAAGAAATGTTCAAGTTCTTATTGAGACATTTGTCTCAAAGTTGCAAAGGGTGATGAACTTAGAAGAACTTAGAGAAGGTAGAGACTTGAGCATAAGTCTCCATATGATGTTCATGTTGCCCTATTTCTAATTATCTTATGTTTAGGATAAACATCTGAAATAGTTAAACAATGCCTTTTTTTCTGGGACTAACCATAATTAAAAGTGCGTGCCTGATTCTTGATAGGTCTTGGTCTCAGTCTAGTTTTAGGGGGTCTTTTACTGGAATAGGCCTGGGTCTAAAAGACTCTAACACCTTTTTGAACCCTCGCCACTAAGAATTTACAGTTTTCTGGAGTCAAATGAGGTCGTACCCAGTGTATTAACGGTGTATTGTACAAAATAATACATTTTAGTGTACATAACAGCAATGTATTTGCCCTAAAAGATTAAATATTACCTCATGTGTATATGTTCCCATACATTCCCGACTATGACTGCATACTGCTCTTTCATCAGAACTTTCACAGAGCACAGAAGGTAAGACAGATGTATAAAAAATTAAAATTCACTGTCTTAAAAAAAAAAAAAGAAGAAAAAAAAAGCTATTAACGGTTGACATCATCTATTTTGGACAGTACACCAAACAAGCCACTAAATAAGAGCCTCCTTGACTGTTAACCAACTCTCTAAAGAGCTTCCCAGCTGCAATTCTTTTCTGTGTGCATAATCACATAGTCTTATTATGCAGATAAATAAGAACAGTTACTTATTTATCTGGATGCATTTGTTAATTTCTTAGACAAGCTACAGTTTTAATATAAATTTAATTAGAAAATTCTCATAAAACACAATCATATTTCTTGCACATCAAAGTTTTCTCCCTTTTTTTCCTAAAGCCATTATCACAGGACACCAACGTTTTGCCACAGTTTGTCATTTATTCAGATATACCAGAAATATCATATTTTACAAAGCTGACTTTACTTTTCTCTGCCCAACATAAAAGTTTGCCTTGGCCATGTTTCAGCTCTGAAAAACACACTTGCAATGTAGTTAACGCAATATGGTATTACATTTTAACATATTTTAGTCTTGATGAAACAAAAGGTGAAGCCTTTATACCCTGCCCCAAATACTGTCTGATGTCACACCCTAGCCTTGAAACTGTGTGAAGTGGAACTGTGTCTTTGTGTAGTTTGTGCAGGATTTGACGTGGTGCCTGACATAACATCACCCTGCTCCAACAATCAGACAATAGGCTGGCTAGACTTTCCACGGCTCTGCACTTCAGAAGAATAATTAAAAACATCATTCATTTTTTTCCCTCAATAAACTCACTAGCTGAAATGTCAGGGATTTGTCTCTTTGTACCACCGTTAGTGAGAGAGGCTTAGTGGAACTGCTACCCAGAATGCATTTTAAGTTACATCACCTTTTGTTATGTTTATTTGTATCTTAGCTGTAGTCACCAGCTTGGTCAGAAGACAAAGGCATTCATTGTTTCATCTGTTTTGTGCTTGAGAGTCAGCTTATGATGAGCAATACGAATTCCATTAAAAGTGCATTTCATTAAAAAAAAGATTGATACAACCGGAGAGATATTTCTGTCCTTCTAGTAAAAGTCCATTCCACCAAAACTTTGATGCATATAAAGTTAGATTAGATTAGATTAGATTCAACTTTATTGTCATTGCACATGTAAGGTACAGGGCAATGAAATGCAGTTAGCATCTAACCAGAAGTGCAATAAGCAGTGAGTACAGAATATACATATGAATCGAATCCATATAAATGGATTGTATGGAATTCATATGAATCCATATGAATCGAGCAAGTTAATTCAAGTCTTTTGAAGAGGAAAAGATAAAAAGATGAAATGTCAAGAAAATGTGTCTGAGCTTTGCCTACCATTTTTGAATAGCTCCAAGTATGTGTGTTGATAGTCTTTATAAGTGAATTAAAGCCTAAATTAAATACATTCATGACATAAAGTATCAACATCGTATAGAATTCAAACATCATATAGATTTTAAAATATTGCTTATTACTTATAAAGCCCTGAATGGTTTAGCACCTCAGTATTTGAATGAGCTCCTTTTACATTATACTCCTCTACGTCCACTACGTTCTCAAAACTCAGGCAATTTGATAATACCTAGAATATCAAAATCAACTGCGGGCGGCAGATCCTTTTCCTATTTGGCGCCTAAACTCTGGAATAACCTACCTAACATTGTTCGGGAGGCAGACACACTCTTGCAGTTTAAATCTAGATTAAAGACCCATCTCTTTAACCTGGCATACACATAACATACTAATATGCTTTTAATATACAAATCCGTTAAAGGATTTTTAGGCTGCATTAATTAGGTAAACCGGAACCGGAAACACTTCCCATAACACCGTACTTGCTACATCATTAGAAGAATGGCATCTATGCTAATATTAGTCTGTTTCTCTCTTGTTCCGAGGTCACCGTAGCCACCAGATCCAGTCTGTGTTCAGATCAGAGGGTCACTGCAGTCACCCGGATCCAGTACGTATCCAGACCAGATGGTGGATCAGCACCTAGAAAGGACCTCTACATCCCTGAAAGACAGCGGAGACCAGGACAACTAGAGCCCAGATACAGATCCCCTGTAAAGACCTTGTCTCAGAGGAGCACCAGGACAAGACCACAGGAAACAGATGATTCTTCTGCTCAATCTGACTTTGCTGCAGCCTGGAATTGAACTACTGGTTTCGTCTGGTCAGAGGAGAACTGACCCCAACTGAGCCTGGTTTCTCCCAAGGTTTTTTTCTCCATTCTGTCACCGATGGAGTTTCGGTTCCTTGCCGCTGTCGCCTCTGGCTTGCTTAGTTGGGGTCACTTTATCTACAGCGATATCATTGACTTGATTGCAAATAAATGCACAGACACTATTTAAACTGAACAGAGATGACATCACTGAATTCAATGATGAACTGCCTTTAACTATCATTTTGCATTATTGACACACTGTTTTCCAAATGAATGTTGTTCAGTTGCTTTGACGCAATGTATTTTGTTTAAAGAGCTATATAAATAAAGGTGATTGACTGATTGATAAAGTGATTACATTTTTTCAGAAATATTGGATTCAACTTCCCATGTCATATGGGTTACTTTTACTAGAGGGACAGAAATCTATCAGGTTCTAGGAACTTGGTGGCCAGCACAGTGGTTCCTAGGGAACCAATTTCCCACTTGGGCCGTTTCCTGGTCGCATTCGTGCAGGAGCTCTGAAGCTAACACAAGCAATGACTTATTCGCGGCACTTACAAACGCCAACAACCGATCATTGGAGAAAGCCGTGATCAGAGATGTTTTTGTTGTGTGTCACAGGTTTTGTAATAATGGAGATGGAATGCTGTATTTCCCACAGAATTACACTTTATGTGTGGTGGCACATCTCGAGGGAAACTTTAGGCAAACTTATTTTATGCCAGCAGGAGGCGCTTTTGGAGCGAGAGAAATAGAGGTTTCCCTGTTAACAGCTGGACACAAAGCAGTGCTGTGTTCACAAATGATGCTTTATCAGGCATTACATGAAAGGTGACATTTTTTTCTTTTCTTCTGAAGGTTTCCTTCAGAAATAATAGTTATATAAAAACACTTGCACCGGGTTTTGATTTTGAAAAGTGCAGAGCTCATGTTTATTCAACAGTTAAAGACTTTTGGAAAATCTATTTATGGAGGTCAGATTTGATATTGTGATGGCCCACCACAAATAAATCAATTTATATGATACACTGGAATGTAAATGCACAATTTATGTGATTAAAAGAACACCAAATAAATGAGTAAATAACCTGAAGAAAGGGTTTATCTGGTTATAGTGGCCTGGGACACCGTCTGGCTCTAAAATGCATTTATACTTTTGTCTGTAGCTGATTTCTTTTCTGATGGCCATTTCACGAGTTCACATATACTTATAATTAAATAAAGGTTATGTGTATTTGGCGTGTTGTCCGAGGAGAGTGCTCCGAGCCCGGCAAGACTCCCAAGCCAGGGACAACCCCCCATCCGGGGAGAGGGGTCTGAGCTGGGTGTCTGGCCCAGCTCAAAGTGCTCCCCTGAGTGCTTCTACCTGAGCTGGGGTAGAAACTTGGCTAAAGGTGCGAGATCGGGGTGGCGGAGGGATTCTGAAAGTCAAGAGATGACTAAGGTAGGACTTACTTGATTATTTATAGGTGTTTTCTCTTGAGCTGATTGGTAAACTGTGCAATCACTAATGATGAACTGGCCGTTATAATTATCTGTGCATGCTCCTCCCGAAACTTGTTTTAAGAAACATCACTTCACAAGTTCACATTTACTTATAATTAAATAAAGGTTATGTGTATTTGGCGTGCTGTCTGAGGAGAGAGCTCATAGCCCAAAAAGACTCCCTATCCGTTCATTTTGAACAAATCTTTAATGTGACTCGGGAAGAACAAGTCGTCTCGGGGAGTGATTCGTTCGGAAAGAGACCCGTCCGGGGAGAGTGTCTGGCCCAGCCCAAAGTGCTCCCCAAAAAGCAATTAGAACAGGACAGCAGCCAGATACGCACATTTATGGCTCCCCCAAAAGGCTGGACTTAATGCTAGAGGGGTGCTGGACATCCTTCGATATATAATTGTTGCGGCAGTGTCTCAGAAGAGAATTTGACTTCCATTATTGCGGCAGTAGGGAAGAAAAAAAGGCTCCTGCGGGAGCAGACACTGCTGTGGCACTGGGGAAAGATAGAAAATGCTCCTGCGGGAGCGGCTACTGCTGCCACAGTGAGGAGATACAGAAAGGCTCTTGCGGGAGCGGGCACTGCTGGGATGCTGGAGTGAGGATGGACCATTATGGATGGATAAGGGGATGTTAAATAGGGTTAGCTATGGTGGGTCACGAGTTTAAGTGAACAGGGATGGACTGGCGTTAAAGGGGTTGGCTGATGAGGTTCTGAGATGTGAGGGTCTGTGTTGCAAACGTAAGCAGCTTTGCACTTGCTTCCGGTTGTAGACCACAGGAAGGGAATCCTGAAGATCCTGTGTGCAGCCTGCAGTGCTAGCGGAGGCAGCCTAACGTTAGCATTTACTACGGGAGCTGGAAGCCGCTGAACAGAAAAATGTTTATTAGTAGCATGAGGGAGCGGAAGTCCATGTTTACAAATGGAGGCAGCCTCACGTTTGCTTCAGCTGCTGTAGCTGTAGGCAGTGGAAAGGGGGTGGGGCTGTGATGTCATGAAGAACCTGTGTAGCCTGCACTGCTAGCAGAGGCAGCCTTATGCTAATTTCTGCTACGTCAGCTGGAGGACTCTGAAAAGGAAAAAGTGGGTTAGACGTAACAGGAAGGAAATACTAGGCAGTGCAGGTGTTGCAAGTATGGGGGTTCCTGTCACTTGATTAAGGAATGACTCGACCTGAAAGACTCATGAGATGAACTAATCAATTCTCTTTCCGGCTCGGACTGCATTGGTTTTAACGCATTGGTCTGTCACGTGATTAAGGAATGACTTGAACCCGAAGACTTTTCAGACAAGAAGAGTTGAGGTGAGCTAATCACAGACTGAAGATACAAATTGAATTAATATTTGCTGTATCTTATAGCATTTTAGTTTTGTATTGTCAGTAGTGTGATCAACGTTTGCATAAGTACTAATTGTGTTGGGGAGGTAACACGTAACATTTTTATTACATTTTGCTAAAATGAACGAAATGACTTGGAAAAAAAAAGATTCATTCATTTTGCTGAACGAGACTCAAAAGTCTGAGTCAGTAAAATGATCCGAACTTCCCATCACTAATCGAGATTTGTTGAAAGCAGCTATACTTTCTTGGCACTCTACAGTGCACGTCTCTCTATAGCTTGGGAGAGAGCTGGACAAATGTTTGCACATCATTAGGAAATGAGGAAAAGAGGTTTTTAATTACAGTGTTGAAAGTAGTGTGTAAAGAGTGCTTTTTTGAGTGCTCTCATAGCTCAGATGAATATATGTTCTTAGCAAGTTGCACACTTTATTGTTTCCACATCTGAGGGACATATTATATTAATAAGATTAATGAAATCCATTCTCAAAACTAGAAAGGACAATATTCGACAGGTGTTCGGTTTCAATCTTGTGAATGTGAAAAAAAGAGATGAGTAATTGAGGA